>NC_081412.1:522430590-522737673 GCF_030272615.1 Cryptomeria japonica | reverse complement strand
AACTCCTTATTTTCAATATTTTGATGATTTCCCTGGGCAGTCTTGGCAATATTACCCCAAGCCTTGTCAAAATTTTCACCACCAAGTTATAAAAGAAAACTCAATAATCCCCAAATTTGGACCCCTTGTCCCACACCTGAGTTGATCTTTGCACTGACCATGGGAGACTTGTGTAGCGATCATTGACCCCTATTTTTAACTCTGGGCCCCAGTAGGCTCTATTTTGATAAAGAATCAAATGACAAACAAAAGAATAATGCATGAATTCTAATTTCTCATTCTTATTTTTAGCCTTCATCAGTCCCTCATGAATATTATCATGGATAATGATTGCAAAGTCATACAATTCATTAATTGAGGGGTGTTGAATATTACTAGCCATCATCATAAAATCAATGGGAAATTTGGTGAGACCATAGTCAACTCCAAGCACCTATCCTAGTGCATAATAAGTTTTGACAAAATAGGGCTCAAAATAGTTAAGCATGAAAGGTTCATTTTTAGATGGTAGGACATAATTGCGTGAATCCTTGTAGATTTTCCTCATGAAATGAGGAACAAAGTCCCTCCTGTACATGTTCTTGTTTTCACAATCCATCTTCAAACTGTCTCTATTTATGCTTGTGAGGGCACATTTATCTAGCCCAAAACACTCAATGATGGCCCCAGGAGGAATGTCCAGTAGGACATAGCCTTCTATAGTCCTAATAGCCAAGCTTGGAGCGACATGCATTTTCCAGCTCCCTTATGAGTATAGGCTCCACAAAAACATTGGGCACCACCAATTTGCCAAGATTTAGTGTCCAGGGGTTGCATACTGGGATGGCCTTGTCTTTGTTACCATAAAATGAATAGAAAATGTCCCAACCCCTTTCGTTCATGAAAGGATACCTACACCCTCCCTCTTTGTTAGTGAAATCAGTTCTAAAATGAACTTGCATTGTGGATCCCTCAAACAATTCTAGCCGGTCTTGGTAAAGGATCCTAGTTTGTCTAGTTTACCTTCATGCACTTTCTTCCAATTTTTACTCAACCTCATGTTGCATTTCTTTAGTGGCCGTAGAAGGAGCAAGAGGAGTGGGGGGTTGTGCTAATGGTTGCTCTACTTGAGTTGATGATTCTCCTTTGGATTGCTTCTTGGAGCACCTTGCAGGCTTGGGGAGCATTTATTTGATCTGAACAACCTCTTTAGCTAGCTCCTGAGGGTTTTCCTCATGAGGGGTTTTCTTCTAAGGAATTGGGGCCTCCTGAGTAGGTGGGTTAATTTTAGCAGGGATATCTTGCATAGGGGATGGGCTTTCAACAAAGGTTGCTTCAGCTGAAGTCTTCTTGGTGTTGTTCCTCCTCTTTGGAGTGGGTTTTATTGGGTTAGGAGTAGGGGAAGGCCCATCTAAAGACTCACTGTCAAAAACAACAATGGCGGTCTTTCAAACTAATTTTCCCTTTCTCTTCATGGCCTTTTATTGTTAGGATTCTGAAAGATACTGAGAGGGGGGGATGAATCAGTATCTAACCGGTTATATAATTTTCTTAACTTAAAACATGTAAAGAATATCAATACTGTATACTGGTAAACAAAAAGTAATGCAATAAACAAAGATAACAACAACCACATGAAAAGCACACCATAACACAGAAGTTTAACGAGGAAAATCGGTGTGGGAAAAACCTTGGTGGGATTTGTGACCCACAATATTCACTTACTGGCCAATAAGAGAATATTACTGCTACAATAGGGACCTGCACATGCAGGAAGGCCAAGTGCCTAGAGCTCACTGCTCAATTACAAAATGGGAAGTCTCACTAACTTACAAAATGGATTAGGCAAATCCAATGTCTTGTACTGCTTCAAAATAGCATCTACTATGCCAGATCCAGTACCGGTTTTAGCTCTGCTTCATACATAAACCCTTAACCTATAATTCACATATTAGGTCTACCTTATTTCCCCTATCTTCTTTCTTACAAAATGTTCTATAATGATCTCATACATATATGAGTCATTTTACAACTTGCCAAGTCGGCTTACAATGATTTTACAATTAATTATAAAATATATTATTGTAGCGTCCTAAAATTGTGACACTTGCAATTTTGACTGCATTTCAGTCTTCACGATGGCGATGCAACATGCAACCTGAATGGAGACCCTGAAACTTGCTCACGACACTGAAAACTGCATTTTTCAAGCACCCTGGCCTGAACCTCCTTGCACCCTGCTGTCCCGGGAGGTGGGACCAGAGCGCCCAGCACCCTGGTCCCTTAGGACCAGGGCGCCCAGCGCCCTGGTCCCCAGGACCATGGCACCCAGCGCCCTGGTCCCTGGGTCCTATTTTGGGCCCGGTCTCCTAAGGGGCTCGGGTCTTTTTGTTTGCAATTTGGAAATTACATTTCCTGGTCGGCCTAAGGTCGGGAAAATCAGTCTATCAGCCCTAAATGACAAGTATATAAACTACATTTTCCTCTTTCATTCGATATGATGAAAAAAGGCGTAAAAACTATACTCAAACATTCAAGCATTCAAGAAATTGGTCATTTCAAGTCTCCATTCAAGGCTAAGTGTTGCATTCAAGTCAAGGATTCAACCATTGAAGAGGAGATCACATACTACATGCTACAACATACAACATACAACATACAACATCTAAACCTTCGCACATAAGGATACAAACATCCTTAGAACAAGGTATTAGTACTTGTTTTACAGTCATTTACATTTACAGCTCTTGCTCATTTCTTGGTTAATTCCAAAACCACGGTTTGACCTAAAGGCAAACCCCCAATCCCTAACCCCCCAATCGTCTTCGCTTTTCTGTGTGTAGGTTGCAGGTACGCGGCTGAAATTGAAGATCTGGAATCCTTGTGCAGAGACGAATAGATCCCCCTTCGTTTCGCGGATTTTTCGGAGGATCGTGGCGCCGGGCGCCATCGTCCCAACAACTTTTGCTCAAATTTGCAGGACAGCATCGTATCGACATTCTACTGCTAATTCCAGGTCCGCAGCTTCATCCTATAACCCGAACTCAGTTTATAAGTGAATCTTTATGACTTTCTATGTATTCTTAGCTTAATTTCCTTAACAACATTCTTTACAAAAGAGGGTAGCCTTGCTTTTCTAACCCTTGAAATTCATTTAGCATCCGATCTTACATTGTGTGGGATTGGATCTTATGAGTTTCAACCCCTCTTTTGAATGTAAAGTCTCTCCCCTAAGTGAAAACCATCGAATCCTAGCAAACCTCCCTTCTCTCTCCTTGGAGTTGGAAGAGGGGAGAACAACTAGGGTTCGATCGTGATTTTCCGCATTACAATTATAAACAAAATTCCCATCGGCCTAGGTATCGGTATACTTCCTTTTAGTGTCAGTGTTCTATGTGCCGGTAAATTGTCTTGTCTATATCATATGATTGCAAGGTTTCCATCAATGACAAAACCTTCAATCACCTACAATATGTCATTGGAGTGTGCATTTGCCAGCAATCTCCCCCTTTGGCATTGATGGCAACACTCATGAGATAAATCCAAAAAGTGTCATCCAAAACGAATCTGCTAGAATTGCCTTACCAAAAATTGTGTACCCAAAAAAATATGTGCTCCCCCTTAGTTGATGAGCCATTTGCTGATTATTTTTCTCATTACCACTACTCCCCCTTTGGCATCAATGACAAAGGTTGTCAAAGTGTCAATTGAGTGTGGTTTCTAGCTTCATCCTTGTAACTTGTTGGTTACAATCTGAAAAAGGTCTGCCAATACTAGATTCAAGCTCTTAGTGAACCGTTCACCATCCTTTAATGTGGCCTCCATCCTCTGAATTGTACCGGTGAGGTGTTGCATTTGTTGTTCTGGTGTTTTCTATCCTTGAACTAGAGCCTCAGATATCTCTTTTCTCAAGGAGGCGAGGTAGTCCAATCTTGGACTAAGTTTCCATTTTAGATCTTTTGCCTTTCCTTTTATACTTTCCTTCTCTCTTTCCAATTTTATAAGTTCCTCCTCAAAACCCATTGTTTTTTGCTAAAAAAATGATAATGGTTTAGGTGAATTAATGAAGTTGTTAGCTAATTTATTTATTTCTTCTTGTACCTTTTTGATCTTCTTGTCTATATCTACTGTCAAAAAGTTAGTTTTGCATGTATCTCTGTACAAAGTTTTAAACTCTTTTATGTATTACATAGTGCCGGTAAAAGAGTGTTAAATTGTCTCATGTAGTTCTTTATTTCCTCTTCAAAGAATTTGTGTTTTTCCTTCTCTAGTTTCTCTTTGATTGCTTCCTCGTTTATTTGTTCAACTATCACAATGTTGTCAGTAATATACTTAGACAATGTGTCAAGTTGATTCAAAGAATCTTTATTATCCACATTACATTTGGGTGCTATTATTTTCAAAATTGGGATTGTATGATCAATAGCTTTGTATGCTTGTGAGCTACACTTTGTTATTTTCTTGATAGAATCCAAAAGAACTTATGTCACATTTGTTGGTCTGAATTCTGCAATGGAAGAACCAACAATCTGTATTCCGCTTGTGTGAGTAATTTATTTGCTTGTAGTGACCTCTGGTAGGTCATTTTGTGTTTGCATTTCTCCAAGCAAAGGTTTGGGTTGCTCAGCTGTTGCCGGTGGCATTGTCTCTGCATGAACCTATTCCTATGAGGGAGCCTATTGCTCTACCTATTTCTCAGTGTTGTCCACTGCTGATTTTTCTTCTATGCTACTTGTTGTTGGTGGCCCAGTTGCCACATCTGTTTTCCCTATTGATTCCTTATCTACCGCAATATTGACTTTCTGAGTGTCAATGTTCATTGTATATAACACCTCAGAATCAGGATTTGTGTCCTTATGTGGTATGTCCATACTCTCACTAGCTGATTGATTGTCAGTAGTAACTACCAGTGGAGTATCTAGAGGTGGTGGGGATAAGTTGTCTATTATTTTTATGCTGGGTGGTCCACCAACCTTTCCTTTTCCCTTATCCTTTTGATATACCTTGATGGGTTTAGGTTTAAGATATTCTTCCTATTTTTCCTTCTCTACAAGGAATATGTCCCATGCATTAGCTATTTCTTATGTTACCTCATTCACTCTACCTACCATCAGTGCTACATGCCGGTGAGCAGTTGAAAATACTAATCGGTTAGCCTCAGAGATCAATTGATCTATCTCTTTAGGTGATTTGATAGGATGTACAACAAGTAGTTTTTCAATTTTTATTTTCTTATCAAGCTCAACAATAGCTTGCCTTCTAGCTTCTAGTCTTTTGTATAGTTTTGTCGATATTTCATCAACAACTTACATCAGAAATTTCTTGTAGATATCTAAGTGTAGGATTACACTATTTTCTACTTTCTCCTTGTCATCAATCGATAATGTGTCATATAATTTGTTAATATTTTTCAACTTTCCATCCTCTATTATTTCATTGAGAAGTTTGTCAATGGGAGCAATGGTTTGTTGAGTCTTTTTCTTAGGGGTCATCTTCTTCTTTGGAGTTAATTTCTTAGCTGGGGGCCTTAGTGCATGTTTTTTATGTCTTATTCTTCGAGGAGAAGGTGAAGATATCAGTGAAGATTTCCTTTTTCTCATAACTCTTTCGAATGCAGCTGGTATGTCACTTTCTGAAGAAGTTCCAACCGGTGAAAGGTGAGTTTCCAGTTGAAGTTCTTCTAACTCATCTTCAGTAATACCAGTTTGTTTAAGTACATCTTCCTTAATAGCTTTTGCTTGCCTGGATCCTTTTCTAACTGTTGCCTCAACCTTTTTAACATTTTTCTTGGATTGAATTTGTTTTTCAATAGTCTCAACACTGCCAAATACCTCTTCTTTAGGCTCCTTAGGTGCTTCTAGGAGGGCTTTTGCATATGTTTCTATTATGTGGTCATCAGTTTCATACCCCATTTTAGTAACCCAGATGGTTCTTGGGATAACTGCCTCCATCCAAATTTCATCCTTCTTTATTACAAAACAGATTTCATCCTTATACTTGTCTACAATTGCTTGTGACAATCTAACTCTGGTCTTCATTCGGGCCTTCAATGCCTGAAAATACTCATTTATGTTCTTTTCTCCATTCTCTCCCATGCTGTTCAGTAAATCTAACAACTATTTGCCTACCAGTATATCAAAACCAAAATTTCTAATACCAATACCAGGTACTTGTTTTGTTATATATAGCATTAGACAAACAAGTAGGTTTCCAAATCTGAAAGTTCCTTTCTTATGCTTCTTTATCTTTCCCAAATTGTCAATCAGTTCATCTTTAAGCCATTCACACATATCTATTCTTGCATTATCATTAATCATATCATAGGTACTTTTAATGAATAGGTTAGAGACTGAGTTTAACCTATTTGCATGTGTAGTTTTGTAGCCTAAGATCATACTGATGAATTTGACATTGATATCCGTTACATCATTTACCCTTAAAGATCTCTTATCAGATGTTGCACTGGTTAGGTTTATCACTAGGTCATTTGAGACCTTTGTTTTATTAGGTCTGTTACCGATGGAGGGTAACCCTGTCACAGCCTTTACTACTTCTTTTGTGATTTTGTGAAGTGAGTCAAACCAGAAGAATGCATCATGTACCCTACTTAGTACTATCCTTATAACATCCTTGGGAAAATCTGGGATATCGAGAATTTTAGTGAAACCTAGGGTTTCAACTATCTTGTGTTTAGGTTTGATATTTTCAGATTCATCACAAATTATAGATTTATACATGTTCTTAATTTCCTCATCGCCTAATTCCTCTATATGATAATGTATATACATTTTAGGGTCTTCAGCAAAAACTACTCCCTTAGGAATTTTAGAAAATGCACCAATGTTTTCATCTTTCTTGGCAATTTCAGGAACTAATTGGAATACAGGTCTAGGGCATTTAATAACTTCGATAATAGTAGGGTTTGTAATGAATTCAGGAGCAGATGAAGAAGCCATGGTTATACATACCTTTATCTGCCTTAAGGAATGATTGCTTGATGAATTGCTTCACTTCTTTTCTTGGAATGCCTTTGCTTGGGAATTTTCACACTCTTGAAGATTTGAATGCTCGGTGAAATGAAAATGGAGCCAAAACACTTGTTTTATAATGTTAATTTTTCCAACCACCACATTTAATGCTTGCTGGTTAAAAAATGACTTAACTTATCTGTCAGTATAGAAGTAATTTCAACTTCTCACCATCAATTGAGGGAATAATAGCATGTTTCACATTTGGTTGCTAAACCCTCAAAGGAATTTTCTTCAGTTAGATGAAGAGTCTCCTGTCGGTGGAGTGTTACTCAGCTCTGCCAGTGGAGGAGTATTCCTATCAACATTTAGATCTGACTTTCTGATCCATTGTTTTGAGAATTCTTTCTTTACCTCTTCAACCTTTTCTTTACCTTTCAAACTATCACCATTATTACTTGCCGGTGATGCCTTACTTCTGTAGAATTTTGCAATATGTCCAATCTTGTTGCAAGCGTAACATGTCACATTGTTTTTCTAAATAGCTTTCCCATATCCTATGTCGGTTTGTGTTCTACACTGATTAGATAAGTGTCCAAATCTTCCACAAACATAACATCTTACATTCATTCTGCAAATTTCTGAATTATGACCAATTTTGTTGCATTTGGAGCATTGACCAATGGGTGTATTAGTGCTCTGATAATTTCTAGATCTACACTAATTTTCTCTATGACCATACTTGTTATAGTTAAAGCATTTGCCATTAAATTTATAAGCATTTGGTTGTCTTACCGGTTTGCTATGATCATGTGTGTTTGCAGTACCAGAGCTTTCACCAACTTCAAAGCCAAGGCCATTAGTGTCACCATTTGGTTTCTGATTTTTCAGCAAGTCACCAAGTTCTTCTAAGCTTTTCTTGAATTTTTCCTTGTGTTGATTTGCAGTAGCCAGTTCTCTTTCCAAGATACCTTTTTGTCTCATGAGTTCATTTGAGTCATTTTGTTCATGCATCGGATCTATCTTCAACATATCATTTTCATAACTAAGTCTTATGTTTTCATTTGCAACATCATTCAGTCTTCTAGTCAAGTCTTCTTCATTCTTCTTTCTATCTTCAATTTCTTTACAAAATCTTGTAGTCATATCCTGCATCTCATTCTTTGTTGTCATATTTTCTTGTTTCAGCTTATTCATCAGATCACTAAGAGTTTCCTTTTCATCATTCTCATTTGCATCTTTTCACAAAGTTCTCTTCTCTTGTTTCTTGCAATGGTAAGATTTTCTTGAAGTGCTTGAATAATATCCTGTGTAGCCTTTAGATCATCTTCAAGTTTGATATTTTTCAACTTTTCTATATCATAGTCTAAGAGAGCTGCTTCTAATTGCTTCATCAAGTTTTCCATCTCTACCAGTGTCAAGATCTTCCTCAAGCTGTTAGGCTTCTGAAAATAGAGGACCAGGCTCTTATACAAATTGTTAGGATTCCCAAAGATACTGAGAGGGGGGGTGAATCAGTATCTAACTGGATATATAATTTTCTTAACTTAAAACATGTAAAGCATATCAATACTATAAACTAGTAAACAAAAAGTAATGCAATAAACAGAGATGACAATAACCACATGAAAAACATACCATAACACAATAATTTAACGAGGAAACCCGGTGTGGGAAAAACCTCGGTGGGATTTGTGACCCACAGTATTCACTTACTGGCCAATAAGAGAATATTACTTCTACAATAGGGGCCTGCACATGCAGGAAGGCCAAGTGCCTAGAGCTCACTGCTCAATTACAAAATGGGAAGTCTCATTGACTTACAAAATGGATTATGGAAATCCAATGTCTTCTATTGCTTCAAAATAGCATCTACTATGCCAGATCCTGTACCAGTTTTAGCTCTGCTTCATACATAAACCCTTAACCTATAATTCACATATTAGGTCTACCTTATCTTGCCTATCTTCTTTCTTACAAAACATTCTATAATGATCTCATACATAAATGAGTCATTTTACAACTTCCCAAGTCGGCTTACAATGATTTTACAATTAATTACAAAATATATTATAAAAAAAATTCCTGTCAGCCTAGGTACTAGTATACTTCCTTTTACTGCCAGTGTTCTGTGTGCTGGTGTAGAGTCTGTCATTGTTGGTGCCAGTAAATTGTCTTGTTGGTATCATATGATTGTAAGGTTGCCATTAATTACAAAACCTTCAATCACCTACAATATCTCATTGGAGTGTGCATTTGCCAACATTTTATTTTGAAGGGGAGCTAGCTTCGGCCTCCTCAGATACCTATGGGACAAATTTAGGTCTTCGTTGCACAGAAGGGGCACTCATAGTTTCTTACATGGGGGCAACCATATCCATAGGTGTATCCTTAGTGATAGGAACTTATGATCCTGCTTCAGTTGCATGGGCTTTCTTAGCAATAGGGATATCAGATTTCTCAGCAGGGGAAGCCATCTTAACACTTGATACTTAGAAAAGACTTGGAAAGCAAATGTAAGAGAAAACCCTATCAAATTCTAGGGCACACACACAAACAACTCAAAATATCATTGCAACAGTCTGATAATGTTCATAAACAAGAAAGAGTCACTTATTGGTTTTCTCTTTGACTAAAATTTCTTGAAAGTGTGTTGGAATTCACCTTTCTTCTCACTTTAGAATGCTTTGAATTCTTTTTGGATGCAAGCTATAAAAGAATGCCAATGAATTCTCATTTTATTATGCCATTAATTCAATTATGTTGGACAGAGGTAGTCATTGTCACCAATTTGAATTTCATCTGTTGATCTAGTAATAGAAGACCAGGATTGCTCATTGACCTCCCTTGAATAGTGATGTGGCATCCTCATAGAGTCCCTTCTGTCACCTTAGAGATTCATACTTCCTAGAGCATCTTTGACCATCTTAGATTTTTTTGCGGGATAAGCTTCTATTGTAGATTTCCCTTGTTTTGTTTATCCCACGGTGTCATTCACCCTTTCTTCTATCCTCACAAGATAAGCTTTTATGGGTTTACCTTGGAAACCTTATCCTGCATTGCTCCTAGCCCACCTTTTTGCCTTTTTCCTACAAGCCTTCTTCCTTGTTCTTTTATCATTTGCGGGATAAACTTTTGAATTATCCTTTTCTTATCCCATAGTACTTCTCTTATCCCCATGGGAATGCCCAGGATAAGGCTTTCTCCTATTTCCTTCTTACAATTCTTATCTTGTGAGCATCTTTGAGCAAGAGGAACTGTTGTCACTCAAATTACACCCGTAATGCACAAGCTGAAAGCTCAAGCAACATGGTGACACATGGGATAGTTCTCAAGCCTATGGGTTTCCTATGGCGAGAATTAACCTCCACCTAAAGGGTCGGTTCCCTGTGAATAACTCTAAATCTTTACTGAGAAAAGGGATAGGAAAACTAAAAATGAAACTAGAAAGACTTCGTGAATGCTAAACCAAAGTGAAGCATTAATAAGATATCTCAAAATGACAGAGATACACTCCTAAAAACACCAATCTGCACAAATAGACTTCTGGTTCATAGCACATAAATATTTCATGCAAAGGATTTAAACTTCAAGAAATTGAAAAGGAAAGAAAACTTTCACAATTTAACCAAATGAACCAATTTATCACAATGCACAACCTGTGACTTATAAATGAGACAAAAAATTTAAAGGTTATTTAAACAATAACACAATAAACTAGCTCTCAATCATGATTAAGAAAATGAACTGTAAAGACATAAGGCATAAGATAATAATTTTTATTTAGTATTCTGTAATAAAACTGCATATGAGCTACAAGAATGTATTCTCTACTAAAAACAACAAGAAAATCATTAAGAGCTAGGGAAGAAAGATAATTTCTTTTTCCCTTTACACAAAAACCTTCCAAAAGGTAGAGGAAAGATAATTCTAGAATGAGTGAAGATGAACTCTCACTGAAAAATATCTTTTCTGAAAATTGATCCTCACGTAGAAATAAAAACCACCAAAATAGGCTCCAAAACATGCAAAAGAAACTCATGCAAACTTTCTCTCAAGTGGGTAATTCAGTTCAAATTCTTAGTCAACTAAAGGTTGACCCATGTGGTGCTAAAAAAAAATCGTTATTATCTCAAGATCATGAGAAAGACTTATGCATACTTGCTCTCAAGCTCAAATTGGACCTCAAACTACCTAATGACTTCTTCTTATTTCGCATGGATCCCTGGACACTACCTTTCCTGCCATGAATTTTGGCTTCTGAATGTAACTAGCATTACTTTCTTCATTGGGTCATTGGGTTAGCATTGAAACACTTATTCCGATGGCTGATGATATGCTTGCATTTCACCTGCTTTTTCTATTGGATCATCGAAGTAGCATCACAATACTTACTCTGATGTTCGATGACATTTTCCAAACTGCGCACTCCCTCAATGGTTTCCATCGGGTCATCGGGTTAGCATTAAACCACTTATTCTAATGGCCGATGATGCACTCCCAACTAAATTCTTCCTTATCACATTCTTGCAGGGCCTCAAACATGTTATTTTGATGGCCGATGATAGTTCCATACTCAGTCGCTGGGTCACGATGGAAATCCTAACGAGTAGTTTCCCACCGTGACTTGGTGACTACCATCAGATCTTCTCTGGTTGTCATTGATCAACTCTGATCTACTGGGCCTTTAACTCACCTTCGCTACTCTCCCCATCTATCAGGCCCACCACATGTCACTTCCTGGTTGGTTTGTGGGTCCACCTTGTCTGCCATCTAGACTGCCATCTTAACTGCCATTGGACCTGGACCTACCTTGTCGCTAAGTCACAGCGATAACTGGGCATGCAACTTTTCCTTGCACCTTAGTGACAATCATCAGATCTTTTGAACTTACACGACCTTTATCCCACCTGGGCACTCACCTTTTCCGCACATGCTTTGTTGCCAAGTCACAGTGAGTATTCAGTGATCATCTTCCAATCACAATATAGCGATGACCGTCAAATCTTTCTTGATGATCGTTCGATCTTTCTGGATTGCTTTCTAGTTAATCTATCTAAGCAGGTTTCTCTTATTCCACTATATTGCCATGCATCAACCACTGGTTCACTTTGAGCCCACCTGGATGGCCACCTCAACTGCCACGTTGCCAGTTGTTGGGGATAATTTGCGAGCTTCTTTCTATAGCGGTATAGCGATAGCCCTTGGATCACCATGATGTGCGTTCGATCTTCCTTACTTGCTCGACCTTTAACCTATTCCCACCAGCCAGTCACAAAATTTGGACACCTTGAGATGCATGCGCACACGGGGTCCACTAGGCCTTGAGCCACTTCTTATCAAAAAATCATAAGCTTTGACACTATAGTTATATGTGTTCTTATATTTAAATGCAATAAAATCCCTTTGCACAGCCAATGTGGGATAAATGGTCTTCCTGCTTGGTGACTATAGCAATATAAGCTGTATTGTTTGGATATTACCATTTCCTTATCCTGCGAGGTTGAAAATCACATTGAAACTACCTGTGGGATAAGGGATAAGGGGCACTTCCTCTTGAAATCTTATCCCATGCAACCAAGTCACTTGGGGTCAGCACTCAAGTGATCATTTAGAACATGTGGAAAAATTCAAGGGTTAAGTGGTCATGCGTGGGACCTTCCTAGGGAACTAAAGGACTTAAGAACTGGGTTTTTTAGTAATACTTAGGAATATTAAGATAACCTTTACAAATGGTAATTACTAATGCAAGTGGCTGGTAATCAGATGACAAAGATCCCCTTTGGTCATCACTTAAGTCATGAACACCTGCTATCATAAGTCAACAACAAGAAATAACATAGCTCGGGAGAACTAAAAGGAGAACCTAATACAAAAATAAAACCCTTAGGAACCCTAAAACCCTACCTTTTAGGAGAAATGCATTCCATAAAACCAAATTTTTACCATATCCAATAGGACATGTTAAAGAAGTTTCAAATGGAAGACAACAAACTAGTTAGTACTGCCATGGTGATAGGATGCAAGTTAAGCAAAGATGATGAGTCACCTAGTGTGGATCAAACCTTGTACAAATCATGATTGGAAGCCTATTGTATCTTATAGCTTCAAGGCCTGATATAGTTCAAGTTGTATGTATGGTTGTAATATTTCAAGAAATGCCTAAGCAATCTCGTGTCAATGTAGTTAGAATAATCTTCAAGTATCTGCAAGGAACACTTACTCATGTCTTGTGGTATCCAAAGAAAGGAGATTTTACTTTGCAAGCCTATATTGATGCTGATTGGGCAGGAGGTGTAGATGATAGGAAGAGCACCAATGGTGGATCTTTCTTCCTTAGAGATAGATTCATCTCATGGCACAGAAAAAAGAAAGATTCTATTTCTTTATCTATAGTTGAAGTAGAGTACATAGATGCTACTACATGTTGTTCACAGGTTTTGTGGATGAAAAAGACCTTAAAAGACATTCAGGTATCATTTTCAGATCCTATAACTATTATGTGTGACAAATCAAGTGCAATCAACATATCCAAGAATTATGTCATGCACTCAAGGACAAAACATATAGCAATTAAGTACCATTTCTTGAGTGAGAAGGTAGCTGACAAGGAGGTAAAGGTTGAATATTTTCCCACAAGTGAGTAGGTTGCTGACATCTTCACAAAACCTCTTCCAAAGGACACATTTGAGTATCCAAGATACAAGTTGGGTGTTGTTCCACCTTCCTTCAACACTTAAACATATTGTTGAGGTCTGTGGTTCAGGGGGAGCATGTTGTTTTACTACTTTTTCTTCCTTGACCCTCATGTTTGTATCAGGGGGAGTTCTGAGATTTTTGTGAGTAGTATTAATGGTGTTGTTTATATTGTAATAATGGTTCATCTAATGGGCTTTACAGAAAACAACAATTGCCATGCATTGTCTGGGTTGAATAGGTCATGTGCAGGTCCCTTTGCCATTGTTGTCAAAGGGGGAGAAAGTTATATGCTTGTTTTGACATGAAAGGGAGAGAAAGAGCTGCCTATGTGTGTTGCTATGGTGTGTTGACATCAATGCCAAAGGGGGATATTGTTGGCATTATTGTCAATGATCTCAATAAGTGTTGCAGAGTGGATGCTAGAGAGGTTGCAGATTGGAGAGTACAAAAAAATAAGTGTTGCAAGCTGCAGATGATTTCAATTCCTTATAGTCATCATAACATGCAAGTTATACTGCAACATTATCAGATCAAAATAACTATACCAATATTGGAGTTTTCTTTGTGTGTTGTCATATCAGGATAGAAACACCAATCAAGTCCTGTGCAAGTTATCATATCGGGATAGCAATACCAATCACAATGTGAGAGCCACTTATTGGGTTATCTGATAAAGGTGACATGATGAGTTTGTTTTATGCCAATATTGTAAAGTACTTCGACATGATTGTGTCAGAATAGCTATGCTGACAAGAAGACTAAGGAAGTGTATTGGAGTAGCTATTGAAGGTAGATTGACACATTATTGCTATGTCGATAGTGTTAGCTGTTTTGATGGATGTGCATTTTGGAATAGCTATGGTAATGAATGTTGTCACCATGGAGTTTAATCATTAGAATTTTGATAATGAGAGATCAACAGTATGGCATTGGTATAACTTGTTCTATCATTTTGGTATGTTTTCTCTTTGCTGATAGTTATAAATATTTCAATGAGGGGTTGTTTGGCATGAAGCTTTTAGTTTGGGGTAGCCTATGCCAATATGGTTTGTGTACCTAGAGATTGAGCTTCAGTATAGCTTATGGCGATAAGGAAAATCAAAGGGGAGGTTCTCATCTGAGTAACCTATGCCAATGTATTTTTTCACCATGGAGTTTGAGTATCGAGATACCTATATCGATAAAGGTGAACTGACATTATGTCATTGGTTTAACTTGTTTTGTCGATCTAACAAGTTTTTTCGTATGCCGATAGTTATGCTTATTTCGATAAATGGTCGATTATATTGGAGTTTCATTGTTTGGGATAGCCTATGGCGACAAGTGAAATTAGAGGTGATTTTTTTCATCAGAACAACTCTGCTGATGAGAGGGATAAGTCTTGAAGGAGAAATAGAGACAAGATGTTAACCCAATAGTTAAAGCTATATTGATGGAGCTTTGAGAAACCAACCTTGAGTTAGCTATAGCAATGAATATTTTTTGCAGACCGCATAGCATGAAGGTTAGTCACATCATGGAAACCAACTAATTTGTGCAACCTGATTGTCTATATGGATCTTGACTGACCTTGACCATATGAACTAGATGAAGAATAAGAGGACATTTGGCTCCTTGGTGGAGAGAACAAATCAGATGTACTGTAGTCGATGATGGTAGATCATATAGTCATCATATCTGTATGGATAGATTGATAATAGAACAATAATCTCATTAATGGCGAACCTTTTGCACTCTGTTGATGGGATCGAGATGATTGATAGAGGTAGGATTAGATTTGGAGTATAGATCAAGCTTGATAAAAATAGAAACCCAATGACAGAAAGTGAATCGAACATAACCCCATAACCCCAAAGGGAAGGAAATAGAGTAGGGTCAGTTGATTCAAAAGGTAAAATCCAATCTACTATAGACCATATTTAAGAAGGGTAGATTTAGATCACTAAGTTTAGTAATCTATGTATTGATTGAACTGAAGATAGATGAAACACATTAGATGTATGAACCAGTCTAAAATCATTCTATTGACAGAGAATAAGATCTTGGTGAAAAAGAGAGCTGATAGTAGGAAGAGAAATCCGATATGATTTTATGGGAGTAGATGAGAAAGATATATTTATGAAACAAAATATATCTCTTGTAGAGGAGTGTGTAAGAGATGTTATGTGCTGAAGTGAAGTGCACTACTGAATAGCATAGATAGAGAGTTAGAGTGTGAGAAGTTGTAGAAATAGAGTAGTCAGGGTTATTGTAGTAGTAGAAGATTAAGGTTAGAGAGTAGTCTGAGATAGGTGAAGCCGAGGCAGAGTAAATAAGACAAAAGAGTATAGAATAGAGAAGAAGAATAAATAACTATTTGTAGAGAACTAATAGAGTGTAATCCTTAGAAACAAAGAGAGTCATTCTCAAGATATGAGAATTATGTAGTGTTACAAAATTCATTTGTAACCTGACTTTATCATTGTAAACCTGAATCTTATTGTATTTTCTTTGAGTGGGTACTCAAAGAAGGGGTAGGTGCTCATAAAACTAGGGGTTGGTGCTCAGAATATCAGGGTTGGTGCTCCTTGGGTTGGGAACTCTTGCATGATCTCGACCTTTGAATCAAGAAGTGTTAAGGAGGCATTTGGTGATGATCATTGGGTGAAAGCAATGGAGGAAGAATTGGATCAGATAGAGAAAAGAAACACTTGGACACTAGTACCCCGACCGGTAAACAAGAATGTCATAGGTACTAAATGGGTGTCCAGGAACAAGTTAAATGAGGATGGTGTTGTAGTTCACAATGAGACAAGAATAGTATGCAAAGGCTATAAGCAAGAAGAAGGAGAGGATTATGGAGAAAAAATTTCTCCACTAGCAAGACTGGAAGGAGTAAGAACATTACTTACATTTGCAGCTCACAAGAAGTTCAAGGTATACCAGATGGATGTTAAGTCTGCATTTTTGAATGAGATATTGGAAGGAGAGGTATACATAGAGTAGCCTGATGGTTATGCATTGATAGACAAAGAAGACATGGTATGTAAGTTGCATAAAGCTTTGTATGGATTAAAGTAGGCACGCAAAGCATGGTATGAAAGGCTTCATACACATATGATGAAGATAGGATTTTCAAGAACCAGTGATGACAACAAAATTTATCTCAAGTCTGAAGGAGATGAAATACTAATTAGTGAAGTATTTGTTGATGGCATTATATTTGGAGGTAATGATCTCATGTGAAATAGTTTTGTAGATGAAATGAAGAATGAGTTTGAGATGTCATTAGTAGGGGAAATAAAAAATTTCACAGGCTTGCAAATACAACAATTGAAGAATGGTATTTTCATTACTCAATCCAAGTATGTGAAAGAAGTTTTGAAGACTTTTGGCATGAGTGACTATAAACTAGTTGGAACTCCAATAGTTACAGGTTGTAAATTTTACAAGGAAGATGCATCTAAGTCTGTAGATGAAAAGGAATATAGGTCAATGATTGGCAAATTACACTATGTTTTTCACAGTCAACCAGATATTGCCCATGTAGTTGGTATTGTTGCTAGATTTCAAAAAAATCAAAAGGAAGCACATTTGATAGAAACCAAGAGAATTTTTAGATATTTGAAAGGCATAGTTGACTATGGGTTATGGTATCCATATGGTGGAAATTTTTATTTCAAGGTATACAATGATGTTGAATGGGCAGGAAATATTGATGACTGGAAGAGTACTACCAGTGGAGCATTCTTTCTAGGAGGAAGGCTAGTTTCATGGAGTAGTAAAAAGCAAAGTTGTACTTCACAATCTACTACTGAAGTTGAGTATGTAGCAGCTTATATGAATTGCACACAAGCTATTTGGATGAGGCACATTTTGGAAGGTTTTAAGATGAAGATCTCAGACCTATCAAGATTTTGTGTGATAATACAAGTGCAATTAATATTTCTAAGAATCCTATTTTGCATGCAAGGATTAAGCACATTGAATTGAAGTATCACTTTTTGAGGGAGAAAGTTCAAAGTAAAGATGTTATCTTAGAGAATGTTTCTACCTAGGAGTAGCTTGCAGATATCTTTACCAAACCTCTACCTAAGACCACTTTTGAGTATCTTAGAAGTCAGTTGGCAGTTGTCCCTCTTCATGAAGTCAGTGGAGCACAATGTTGATTGCATCAGTCCCTAAATTACTTACATAATCTTACATGGATTGATGAAGAAGTGGATGTATTCCACGGGGGGAGCATCAAGTTGCAGTATGTTGATGCATAGTGAGAATTTGACATTACATATTTTTCTATTCAATTTGGCATTGTTGTCAAAGGGGGAGAAGAATTATGTTATTGATGTGATTGAGGAGAAGAACTATGTGTCTAATTAGATGAACCAGTAGCAGACTGAAGATAGATAGAGCATGGTGAATACTTGGTAATGTAAACCAGGATTCCTATTCACCCATCACAACAACAATCAAAGGCATTGATATTTGTATTTCCCTCAATGCTATAGGGAGAGATTGTTGGCATTTTGCATATAGATTGCATTAATGATATGTTGTCATTGATGTCAATTGAACTGGTGAATGGTATTCATGCTATTGGTGATGTTATTGGTGTTATTGCTATTGTCTTGTAACTGGTATGATAAACTTTGTGAAAGATGTTGTGAACCGGTATATGGTAGTTTGTAAGTTGAACCGGTGTATAAGGTTAAATCTTTCTATTTTTTGTTAACTGGTAAACCCTACTAGTTGTTTATTGTTAAACCCTAACCGATCAATTTTTTTATTTTATGTTCTGATGTTGAGTGGTAATGATGGAGACACATGTGATCATTGTATGAGGATAAGTTCAAATTGTTTTGGCATGTTTGATTGTCTTCGAAAGGAGCAAATTGGATTGCATCAAATGCATAGTGCGTGATGAGTTACAAGTTTGATGAAGTGATGATCATGGAGCAATTGGAATTTTCTTGAAGAATGTGAAGAGATTGTTATGATTTCTAACGATCAAGATTGTACCGACTTGTTTGTAATCTCGATGATGAGAATTAGGTTTTTGTTGTGTTACCGACCTAGTTGATTTGTATTTAAGGTTGATGATATTATTTTGTAAAAGAGTTGGCAAAGTTGGTAGAAATTAGTTGAGTGTGTGGTTGCCAAATCAGTGGATGGATCTACAATTTGTGTAAAAGTAGATTGAAGCTTAAGAAGGATCTAACCAAGTAGATGTAGTGCTATTTAGACAGATCAAGAAAACCTGTTGTTTTCTAACAATTACAGCAGAATAGAAATCCCCTAACTAGGTTATCTCTAACAAGGTGGTCCGTTAATTTGGATTCTCAAATCCCCCAGCGAGGTTACTCGTAACAAGGTATTGTTCTCTTCATCAAGGCATATTTGTAAATCCTTTAACCGGGTGATTCCTAATCGGAATTAGTTCTTAACAAGACTTATTGTAAAGCTTTAATAGGCTTGGCTCCTAACAGAGAGAACTTCAAAAGAGTTCGAATAACTATCCTTGTGAGTCTCATCTCACTGTGGTTTTTTCCTATTTGGGTTTTCCACGTATAAATATTTGTGTCAAGTGGTGAATTCTTTTATAGTTATGATCTTATTTGTTGATTTGATTAACTACTTAACTATTCTGATAAGGCATGATAACTAGAAGCATTGAGAGATGAATATGTTGATATTTGATTAAGCATTGTTGATGTTTACAAGATTGAAGTTGTTTACTGTTAAGTTGTCATAACAGTCAAACCAGTTGATGCTGGTAATCTTTGAGATATTATCTTGATAGGTTTATTTGTTGATAAGATTATTTTGAGTTTGGGAGTTTGTATCAATTTTTTAGTATGTTGATTCACCCCTCCCCTCTCAGTATTCTATCAGATACTTATTCTTTCATCATATCATCAAGTACTACATAAGGATGCCTCCTTTGTACTAATTGATGTAAAGGATGATGAAGTGTCAAAAGAAAAAATGGATAAGTATGTAATGGAAAATCACCAATTAAGAAGTATGAATGAAATGCATTTATAGGAAATCCCTAAGTAGGTGTTAAATTCTTTAGATCAAGTACTGGCATACGGGGTTTATTTGGTGATTAGTAAATGTGATGATGTATATGTTAAATAACAAACTCTATTGGACATGCTAGCAACATTTGCTAAACATAAACCACAATTAGATGATCTCTCTAGGAGGTGGGAGCCCTCTCATTATTATTTGATTAGGCTTCGTGAGGTTACTTAGAGGGATCTAGATGTACCTAGTGAAATAAAAGAAACAGAGGAAATGATCGATACTATTATTAAGGAAACAGATTACATAGAATAAGAAGAAGGAAGAATAAAAGAAAAAATATCCTCCTTTCATAGTATTAAGCATTGGATGATCCCAGAATTCATCGATAAAGAGGGTTGTGTAAAGAGTTTCGAATAATAAAAAATAGTGTATAAAGATATGGTTTCATGGATCATTTCCCATTTGAAGGAAGATAAAGACTTCAGTGTTAAAATTTTTAACATTTTCCTAGATAGGGTTGTTGTATTAGAAAATACATTCTCAAAGTTTGTGGTCGAAGTTTGAGAAATTACTAGCAATAAATGGAAAGACCATTTTCTTAATATGCTAGATATTCTCCATTACCAATGGCCTACTCATGTTCAGATCTCAAAATGGGTAGACGAGTACTTAAGACCCACCAAGATGTCTTCCCAGAAGAAGAAACAGGTACTCGAAGGATAGGAGCAAACTAGCAAAAAATCACATGTTGAATCAAACCTTGGGGTTATTTCTTCCTCGTTTCAAGCATGGTAGCCTCCAAAAAAAAAATTATAGTTATCTTCCTGATGTGTTAGTTTATTATGTTTTATGTTAAGTTGTTAGTTATGAAAGGATGCAATTGTAAATGGTCTGAAGCTTTTCGCTTCTCCTCATTTTGTATAAAGGAGAAACCAATACCAAATTCTAAAAGACATTAGAAAATAGAATAGGAGATAGATTAGAGGAAGCATTATATCATGTACTCATACTTTGAAGATTAATATATAGATCCAGTTTCTTTTTTCTACAATTATGGTGTGGAATTACCTTCTTGTCAAATTGGTCCTTTGTAATTATTAATTCAATGAGTTAATTGGCATGTTTAAAACTTGTGCAAAGGAATTCCTTTGTGATTATTAATACATGATGGGCCATCTCTTTCCAAATACTAATTTTTATCAGGCTCAGGAATATGTTGACCACTTAGGGTTTGTTAATATCTTTGTTACAGATAATTAGTTGTTGTTAAAATTATTCTCTTTTAGAAAGACATGTCTTTTCATTGAAAGAACTCTTATTTTCCCTATATATGGGAAATAATTTTTTAATGTTAAGATATACATAATAGATATGATAATTAATCAGTTGTAAATACTCTTATTTTCAAGAAATACAAAAGCCAATTGTCTTATTTTCAAATGTGTTGTGGATTTTTTCATTTCCAAATCAGTTCTCTTTTATAATTATTGATGGTTGATAATTGCTACTCTAAGTCACTGTGTGAAAAATTGCACATTGTTACATAGTTGGACCATCAAGATTCATTTGAGATTTCAGACATACATATTTCATATAACACTTATAAATGACTTTACTTCCTCATAAGTTTCTAATTTATCATACATCAAGGCATAAAAGTTTTGTTAGCTTTCCAAACATGTTTTGACACATAAAGATTCATTTTAAAAATCTTTTCATCCACATGTCAAAAGATAAGGAAGGGGAAAGAGATAATTGATTTCAAATAGGACATGACACTAAAACATGCATATTAAATCTTGCCCTCCTATAATCATTAAGAACTTTGCTCACATTTATTTATTTAGTTTTTTTTTACCACATAATAAGAAATTAACCAATATGAACAATCGGGTCATAGCATGAGAAGATGGAACATGATGTCAACTTAGCAAATAATGGAAAATAGAATGCACAACAACTCAGATTACTTTAGGATAATATAATGAACAATTTAACAAGTAGTTCAACAATCATGATATAACACCAAAGAGAATCATGGAGTAAATCTAGCAAATTACAACAAATCATGTGCAAATTACAAGTCATTGATCTTCTTCTTCATCCAGCTCTTTGTCTATATTGTTTGATTCAGATTCGACATTGTAAGGATTGGTCATATCATCATCATATCGTCATTGATATAAGTTTCAATAATATCATCATCCACATGGATATTATCTTCATGGACATTAACTCCTACATCATCATGATCTAGTTCATCTTCTTTGACATCTTCGTCGAGCACATCATCAACTAACTATTGATCCTGATCATCATCTACATCATCTTCTAGTTCTTCGGTATCTTCTTCTTCCACCACATTATAATTTACTGGCCTTTCTATTGGATCATGTCTAACAATAAATGACCAACCCAGTTTACATGGAACCTCTGAGTAAAATACCTGCTCGCATTGGCTTGGAAGAACATAGGGCTCATTTCCAGCTCGCTCAAATGACCTTGTATTAACCATGGTAAATCCATTATCATGTTCAATAACAATTCAGTCAAGATCATTTTCATTCAATCGTAGCATGTACCATTGGATGATGAACAAAACTAATTTGAAGGACTTAAAGTCACACTCAAGTATATCATCCAAAATCCCATAGTATCGATTTTTAGAGACTTCTGGATGTATGCCACTTTTGGATAAAAAATTAGTCACCTCAAATACTACAATTATCCTAGAATCACAAGTTTTCTTCGTGTCATCCAACTTTTTAGTTTGAAATTTATGGCCATTGCGCCACATAGCCTTGTAGTGTTTCAGCTGCAATATGTCAAACATGTAAAAATTATTGCATCGTCAGTTGATAAACATATTTATTCTTGGTTGAATGTATGCAAAGAAAAAAAAAGCAACATATATATACATCAATAATATGATTGAAAATAATTAAATAATATGGGTGATTAATATATTTATACATACCTATTTATCTCTTAAACCATATGCTAAATAAATTTCCCTTGGTGTAACATTCGAATCTCCATTACGATGAGATTCTTTAACTAATGAAGCCACACTTTCCCATGTTAATGCACGACCAGATTGTTGACATCGTTCAATCCATATCGTCATTCAATCAAGAATTTTTGCAACGTATAAATGTAGTGCATCCCATTCTCGACCGACTATATAAAAAAAATTGAAATTCAAAAATGACATATAATTAGTTAATTACCATGGTATACAAGCTTGATTTAAAATTGATGTATATGGAAGATTAATAATTAAATAAGTATAATATACATAAAAACCAAATGTAAAATTTATTCTAATTAATCTCCATGACCATCTTATAATTACACCACTTTCCTCAATCTACCTTTCCCCATCGGGTACTCCCCTTCGAATTTGTTAATGGAGTTGGGATCCCAAATGCAATCTACATGGAACTTTGATGCAAACTTAGGAAGATGTTCAATAATGTACACCATGGTCTGGTATACCATATATCCCTCCACCATAGAACCCTCAGGATGTGCTCTTTGTGCCTTTAAAAATTTCAAGTGCCTCTTAATTATCCACATTGACCTTATGTGTATAGGTCCACACAATTCAATCCTCAACTTGGTGTATGCGGTAGTGTTCTTGTGCATTGAAAAATGTCAAAAGAAGACACTTTTGCATTTCACACATTAGACGAGGAATTTTTCTCTTCCAATAATTTATTCTTGTTTATGGATTTGTTTAGATGACAACCATCTGCAAGTGATTTAAGGCACAAATATATTAACGAGATTTAACAAAAATATACAATATATTACATAAATAGTAAAACAAATGGAAAATATAAGATCTATACAACGAATTGAGCAAATATCACTACTTACCTCATGTATTTTCCAAGATCATATATAACTTGCTTGAGATTGTTGTCAAACTTGTCTGGGAGAGATAGAGGTAGAACGTACTGCAACAATTATGGGTAAAAGTACAAAGTTGTCTCACACTTTTATAAAGGAAATGGTCAATGCTGATTCAAATTTTTAAAGTAAATCAATAGAAATTGAGATATTTGTTTTCAATTTTGAAATGATGTAAACTAATAAAATTTATATTCTATTTTATGTTTGCAATTTTAACAAAATTTTAAAAAATTATTTGAATGTAGTTTTTTATAAAGTAAACACTATAATTTAGTTGCTGATAAAATGTTGAAATTGAAGTTACACAAGCCACCACACTTTATTTAGTAAATTTTACTTTTTTTCATCAATTTTTTGTGTATATTGATAACTTGAAACTTTAGTGCATGGATACTTTTTTACTATTTTTTATAAATATATATTTTTCAATAAATTTGAAAAGTTGTGTGTGTTGCAATATAACTCTTTCCAATTCCCACCAACTTTTTTCTTATTTATTTATTCAAATTACAAAAGAATTATATCACCTTGACATAGATTCTTGTCTCTACTACATCATATTTTTTCAAAAATTTTAAATAAATTTAAGAATTTTTCCTTGACAAGATAATCAAGCTTATATTTTAGTGTTGATGACCTACTTTTAATAAAAAAATAAAATAAAATATAAAAACTAATTAAAATACTAAAAGATATATATTTTGGAAAATTCACTTACAGATCTATAAAAGAGTATTTTTACATTTAAAAAAAAAAAATTATTTATAAGAGTAGGATTTGTTGAAACATCGAGTTTTTTTTTTTAAATTTTTTTTTAGCAATTAGACCCAAAGTGGTATAAAATATACATTTAGTAGACACTTCCAATTGGAAAAGTTGTGGTCCATATATAACTTAGCTATAATGAATCTATATAGGCCATATGTTTGACTAAAATTAACTTTTAGTTAGAATTACTTAAATTCACTTGTGCTAATAAGATTAGCCTGAAACGAGACACAGTTTTGTGTTTTTACCCTTATAAAATGATCTTTTCATTATTTTTCAAAAAGTAGTAAACACAATTCACTGAAAAGTACATGCAACAAATCTTGTGGGAAATTGAACTTTTTGTATGACTTCTTTTATAGCATTTCTTTGTTGCTCTCTTAATAACCAAGGAAGAGCACTTGTATTAATTTGGTCTCCATCACTATTTAATTGAATGATATTTTCTATTGCATGATTGGCTTCCTGAATGTCACTACAAATTTTGACAGTTTTTTCTTTTTCATGCCTTCCATTCAATATTTTCCATAACATTTTTGTTAAATTCTTTTCGATATGCATTTTATCAAACAAATGCACAATTTGTAGCTTCTCATAGTAGGGCAACCTACTAGATTGTCTGGGATAACTTTTCAATCCGTGTAGAAGCCGACCATTAATGCCTTGACGACTTTCATGAAGCATATAAGTTAAACAAATTAACAATGATAATCATTGTCAATTATAGCACGAGTCAACAAAACACAATATAAAAATATAAATTCCAAAAATGTCTTATATGATAGATAAACAATTTGATCCAATGTATAACCTTGATGATTAATTCTATTATCTTCCAACTTCCATTGGCAAGGTGTCATTATTTGTGATTTTTATGTTGTCTCTTCTTTCCCTTTGAAAATATATTTTTCAGTAGTTTGATACTTATGATTTCTATGGAGGAAGTGCCTATACTCATCAAACACCTGCTTTCCTAAACTTGTTGAACAATGAGATTTCATCTTTGGACCATAAACTGGACATATAAATTTTCCCTTTGTTTGAAGGTCTGCAATATCATATAAAATTGGATTAAATATGTCAATTTTTATAATTATATATAAAGAATAGATAATTAAAAAAACATGCATGATATCTTCTTCATAAAATTAAATATCAATAAAGTGCAGTTGAACTTTATAACATACCACAAAAATGTGTTAGCCCTGGTGCATCATGAATTGTCTATACAAGCATTGCATTGAATTGAAATTGTATTTGTTCTATTGGTTTAGAGAGATCATACATAGTGATGCCATTCCATAACTTTAGTAACTCGTCAATAAGAGGCTTGATATATACATTCATATCTTTAACTTGGTACTTGCCTAGTTGAAGGAAGATAAACATTACATAATTATTATAACCATTTTACTGCAATATATATAAATTAATCTACAAAACTATTAAATAAAAAATATATGTCATTATGCATCAAATAAGACAAATGAGATGCTATTATGTTAAAGAAAATTTGTGTAAACAAATACCTAGAACAATCATTTCCAAAATTATGTTGGCATTATGTGAATCGATATGAGGACATAATGACATTGTATGTTGTTATTGATGTCAATATGCTGAAGAGGTGAGAACCGGCATATGAGGGAACCGGTATAACATTGTGAACCGACATTTGTGCCAAAGTGAAGCGGTGTGCTTGTTCAAGGTGAACTAACATATGGTTATGGGAACTGGCACATGGAAGCATTGTATGACTACCGATTAGTAGTCTCAACTTTAGGGTTTTTGGCTGAAGTGCTTCAAGCCTGTGTGGCTCAACCAGTGACATTGTGTGATGAGTTAGCATTGTAACAAAGAACAGATCATGTTTCCACATCAGCCTTGTGCGCGTGAAGGATCTTGCATGAAGGAGATTGTTCCTATCTACCTCGGGAATGTGCGAAGTCTATAAAATGGTGATAACGTGTGATGGGTTATCAGCCGCCATGAAAACGGTGAAAATGAATGATGGAGAATGTCTTAAGATTGGATTAAGACTGTTGTAATTAATGGAGTGTTCTCAACAGTCAGGATTGAACCGTTTGAATTCCTTAACCTAACAGGTTTAGGGTTATGCTACCGACCTATCTATTTTCCTATAAGGTCAATGTTGTGTCTCTTTCCGAGGTTGTTGGCATAAGTTGTGTGTGTGTATCCAAGAGAAGAGATACGTGATTCTTGTCAGACCAAAAGGAGAGAAGTGATACCTGTAGAGTGTAAGTGGAGAAGGTGAAGAGGAGCTTAAGTGGATCTGCATTGGCATTGAGTGTTGTTACCAGATCATTGTAATACCTATTGATCTCTAACCACCTCAACAGTTGGAAAATCTCTTAACAGGGTAGCCTTAACCGACTTGGTATAAATCCTTTAACAGGGTAATTCAAAGCTATTGAGTTCAAAATCCTTTAGCTATTGAGTTCTTGAAATCCTCTAACAAGGTAACCTTTAACAAGGTTTAACCCTTAACTGGGTATTGTAGCCATCCCTGAATTGGGTAATCTCTAACAGGATCAGTTCCTAGCAAAACCTATTGTAATGTCTCCAACCGGACAAGGTTCCTAACAGAGTGGACTTCTAAAGAGTTCAAAAATAGCTTGTGGGTATTCATCCCCACCATGGTTTTTCCTAGTTGGGTTTCCACATGAAAAATATGTGTGTCATGTGTGATGCTTTCCTATTGTCTGTCAAGAATATGATGGTTCTGTGTTTTATGCCTGTCAATAAAACATGTTGAACTAGCTATTATTGTGATCTGATGATAGATTACCTATTTATGCATAAGGGTGAAATGGTATTGTAGTCTCGAGTTGAGTGAAAAGCTAAGTGAGTAATTGGTTAATGCTTGTGTCAGTCATTATTAGCTTTACCGATTGCACTCTGTTTCAAACCGGTGTCACTGTTTGCAAGTCATTTGAAGTGTATGTTGTCATACCAGTTTAGGACTGTATTTTTGTTTGTACGATTCACCTCCCCCTCTCAGTACTAGGTTAGTACTATATGTTCATCATTGAGTTATCAATTGGTATCAGAGCAACCTCTAGGTCCTCTGTGCTATAAGCTTAACCGCTTGAGGTAAAGATCCTAGTCTAATGATGAAGAGGGAAGGTCCAAAGTTTAACAGAGAAAATTTCAGTATATGGAAAGACAGAAAGAAGATATACATCAGAAGCATGGGTGCTCAACACTGGAGCTATGTTGAGACTACCTATGTTTCTCCTACCGGTACCCTTACCGATGACCAAAAGAGAGAGATGCAGGAGAATGGGAAAGTCATGGAAGCCCTAATTAGTAGTTTATCTGACAACGAGTTTATTGATGTTTAGGATAAGGTAAATCCCAAAGAGGTATGGGATACTCTTGAAAATATCTATGGTGGTGATGAGCATGTAAAACAGACTAAGGAAGAAAGCCTTAGAGGGAAGTTTGAAGATATGCGGATGGTTGAAGGTGAGACCATTCAATAGTATGGAATATGAATCAAAACCATTGTTGGAGATATCAAGAGTGCAGGTGGTAAAATAAAAGATGCCACTATGGTAAGAAAAGTCCTGAGATCCCTTTTGTTGGTCTATGCAATAAGGGTTGCTTCTATTCAAGAGTTAAGATCAATAGACAAGACTAAGGTATCCCTAGACTCCATCATTGTGAAGTTGACAACCTATGAGCTAAATAGTTTTGATGGCAGTGTTCAAAAGACTGAATCAACTTTTAAAGCTTTTGTTGTACCATCCAGAAAAGGAAAAGAAGCTAGCACTAGTGGTAAACCAAGACAGGGTAGAGAAATGGATGATGAGGAGATTCTGATGGCATTTGACGCTCTCCTTTTCGGGAAACTTCCTAAAGGAACCGACAAATGCAGAGGTAAGCTACCTTTGAAATGCTTCTCTTGTAACCAGATAGGACATATTGCTATAAACTATCTTAATGGCAACAACAAGGATAAACTAAAAAGGTTCAAGAAATTCAAAGGAGGAAACCAGAGAAACTATTTTGTGGCAGTTGATGAAGGTGTCACAGATGAAGAATCAGAGGATGAAGAAAATGAAGATATTGTGTTTGTTGTTGTCAAGGAAGATGTGTCAGACAAGAAGGCTCTTGTCTCCTGGTTTGATAATTCCAATGAGTGGATCATTGACAGTGGCTATTCTCACCACATGACTGGTGACCAAAGCAAGTTTCTATCATTGGAGGAGTATGATGGTGGTGTGGTTCACTTTGGCAATGATGCACCATGCCTGGTCAAAGGCAGAGGGTCCATCTCTCTGAATGGAAAGAGTAGTGCTGACAATGTGTATTGGGTTGATGGTCTTAGACACAACCTTCTAAGTGTTGCCCAATTGAATGACAGTGGCCTCACTCTGGAATTCAAGAATGGAGTTTGCAGAATCAAAGGAAAGAAAGGTGAATTGGTGGCCACTGGCATGCAGACCAAAGGTAATTTATTTCAGTTGAATGAAAATATAAGTACATGTCTTATGGCTAAATTTGATGATAGTTGGATATGGCATAGGAGACTCTGCCATGTAAACTTTGATAACATTGTGAAGGCTAGTAAGATCAAGGCAGTTAGAGGGTTGCCGGTGTTAAGAAAACCGGATAATACCTTGTGCAAAGAGTGACAATTGGGGAAAATGTCTTCCTCAACCTTTAAAGGTAAATCTTTCACTGCTAACAACTTGCTTGATCTTGTGCATACTGATTTGTGTGGTCCTATGAAAACTAGAAGTGTGTAGGGTGATAGGTACTTCATGATTCTCACTGATGACTGCTCAAGAATGATGTGGGTCACATTCTTGAAAGACAAGTCTGAAGCCTTTGTAAAGTTCAACACTTTCAGAGCATTAGTGGAGAAGGAAAGCGGTAAAAGGCTCAAGTGCCTGAGAACTGATCAAGGAGGGGAATTCACTTCTGGTGAATTCAACAAGTACTGTGAAGAACATGGCATCAAGAGGCAATTGTCTGCCCCCCAGACTCCACAGCAAAATGGCCTAGCAGAAAGGAATAACCGGACTGTGGTTGGAGCAGCTAGAACCATGTTGATTCAAGGAAAGGTAGCTCACACCTTTTGGAGAGAAGCAGTGAGCACTGCAGTCTACATAATGAATCGGGTACTCATCAAGAAAGGTAAGGATAAAACTCCTTATGAGTATTGGACTGGTAAGACACCTGTGGTCAGCTACTTTAGAGTGTTTGGTAGCAAATGTTACATCAAGAAGAGTGAACACCAGAGAAAATTTGATGCGAAATGTGATGAGGGAATATTCCTAGGATATTCCACCAAGAGCAAAGATCTCAAGTGTTTCAATAATAGGACTCAGAGAAAGAATCAATGTAAGAGTTGATGAAACCTTTGAGAAAACTGAGGAAACCGGCAGTGAACAAGCAGTAAACGAATCGGTTGCAACCTTCTGGGAACTGGTTGACAGCCAATCGAGTACCAATAACAATGTTCCTACACCAACAAATGTAGATGTTGATACTGATGGAGATGAGGATGAAGAAGAAAAGAAAGAGGAATCTATCAAGACCATTCCTTGGTACGTCAAGCTGAATCATGATCCTAAGCAGATCATAGGAGATAAGGATGCAAGAATCCTTACAAGAAGAAAGGTCAGAGAAAACTCATGTATGATCTCTGAATTTGAGCCTAAATCATTCAAAGAGGCACATAAGGATGAAGACTGGATCAAGGCAATGGAAGAGGAACTTGACCAGATAGAGAAAAATGGTACATGGTCTTTGGTACCCAGACCGGAGCACAAAAATGTCACTGGTACTAAATGGGTTTTCAGAAATAAGCTAAATGAGGATGGCATAGTGATTAGGAACGAAGCCAGATTAGTGTGCAAAGGATATGCTCAAGAAGAAGGAGAAGACTATGGAGAAACCTTTGCTCCTATAGCTAGATTGGAAGGAGTCCGTATGCTTCTTGCATATGCAGCTTTTAAAGGTTTCAAAGTATATCAAATGGATGTAAAATCTACATTCCTAAATGGTGTACTTGAAGAGGAGGTGTATATTGAGCAACCAGATGGGCTTGCCCTATCTAAAGATAGTGACATGGTATGTAGGCTGCATAGAGCCTTATATGGACTAAAGCAGGCACCTAGGACATGGTATGAACATCTGCATTCTCATCTCATGAAGATTGGATTTGAGAGAACAAGTGAAGATAGTATTATCTACTTGAAGTCTGAAGGAGATCAAATCCTGATTTGTGAGGTATTTGTTGATGACATTATCTTTGGTGGAGATGACAAGATGAGTCATGAGTTTGTAGATGAGATGAAGAAAGAGTTTGAAATGTCACTCATAGGGGAGATTAAATTCTTCATTGGACTGCAGATCCAACAGATGAAGGATGGAATCTTTATCACTCATTCCAAGTATGTCAAAGAGGTGTTGAAGACCTTTGGCATGGAAGATAGAAAACCGGTTGGTACTCTGATGGTGACTAGTTGTAAACTATCTAAAGAAGATGACACAAAATTGGTTGATGAGAAGGAATACCGATCAATGATTGGTAAGTTGCATTATGTAGTGCATAGCAGACCAAATATTGCACATGCAGTTCGCATTACTGCAAGATTCTAAAAAAGCCCAAGAGAATCTCACTTGGTTGCAGTCAAGTGGATTCTTAGGTATCTGAAGGGAACTGTTGACTATGCATTGTGGTATCCTTATAGCAAGGATTTCAACCTGAAAGTATACACAGATGCTGATTGGGCAAGCAATTTAGATGATCGGAAAAGCACAACTGGTGGTGCATTCTTTCTTGGTGGTGGACTGGTCTCATGGATGAGTAAGAAGTAGAGTTGTATCTCTCAGTCTACAATGGAAGCAGAGTATGTTGTAGCTTTCATGAACTGCACTTAGACAATTTGGATGAAGCATGTATTAAATGGCTTCAAAGTCCCTGTATCTGAACCAGTAAGTATATTTTGTGACAATACTAGTGTAATTAATATCTCCAAGAATCCGGTTTTACATTCTAGAACCAATCACTTTGAGCTTAAGTATCATTTCTTAAGGGAAAAGGTTCAGAACAAAGAGATTGCACTGGAACATGTTTCCAATAAGGAACATCTAGCAGACATATTCACCAAGCCTCTCCCAAAGACTACATTTATGTACTTAAGAGGCGAATTAGGGGTGTTACCCCTTCAGGAGGTAAACTAAAAGCATATGCTCTACATCAGTCAGGTATTGCATAGTCAAATTTATTTTGGATTGATGTGTTGAAGGATGCTACTCCTTAGGGGGAGCAGGATAATGGAATAGGGAAGCTTGTGCATCCACTTTGGCATTGTTGTCAAAGGGGGAGAAGATGTGAAGCGGAGAAGATATCTGCAGAAATTGGGGGAGAAGATGTGAAGTGGAGAGATATCTTTGTATATTGCCCTCAATGTCAAAGGGGGAGATTGTTGGCATTATGTGAACCGGTATGAGGACATAATGACATTGTATGTTGTCATTGATGTTAATATGTTGAAGAGGTGAGAACTAGCATATGAGGGAACCGATATAACACTGTGAACCGACATTTGTGCCAAAGTGAAGTGGTGTGCTTGTTCAAGGTGAACCAACATATGGTTATGGGAATCGGCACATGGAAGCATTGTATGACTACCGGTTGGTAGTCTCAACTTTAGGGTTTCCAGTTGAAGTGCTTCAAGCCTATGTGGCTCAACTAGTGACATTGTGTGATGAGTTAGCATTGTAACGAAGAACAGATCATGTTGCCATGTCAGCCTTGTGTACGTGAAGGATCTTGCATGAACGAGATTGTTCCTATCTACCTTAGAAATGTGGGAAGTCTATAAAATGGGGATAACATGTGATGGATTATCAGCCACCATGAAATCGGTGAAAATGGATGATGGAGAATGTCTTGAGATTGGATCAAGACTGTTGCAATTAATGGAGTGTTCTCAATGGTCAGGATTGAACTGTTTGAATTCCTTAACCTAATAGGTTTAGGGTTTAGGTTTTATGCTACCGACCTATCTATTTTCCTATAAGGTCGATGTTTTGTCTCTTTCTGAGGTTGTTGGCATAAGTTGTGTGTGTGTATCCAAGAGAAGAGATACGTGATTCTTGCCAGACCAAAAGGAGAGAAGTGATATGTGCAGAGTGTAAGTGCAGAAGGTGAAGAGGAGCTTAAGTGGATCTACATTGGCATTGAGTGTTGTTACCAGATCATTGTAATACCTGTTGATCTCTAACCACCTCAACAGTTGGAAAATCCCTTAATAGGGTAGCCTTAACTGGCTTGTTGTAAATCCTTTAATAGGGTAATTCAAATCTATTGAGTTTGAAATCCTTTAGCTATTGAGTTCTTGAAATTCTCTAACAAGGTAACCTTTAACAGGGTTTAACCCTTAACTAGGTATTGTAGCCATCCCTAAACCTGGTTATCTCTAACAGGATCAGTTCCTAGCATAACCTATTGTAATGTCTCTAACCGGACAAGGCTCCTAACAAAGTGGACTTCTAAAGAGTTGAAAAATAGCTTGTGGGTATTCATCCCCACCGTGGTTTTTCCCAGTTGGGTTTCCACATGAAAAATATGTGTGTCATGTGTGATGCTTTTATCTTGTGATGCTTTCCTATTGTCTGTCAAGCATATGATGGTTATGTGTTTTATGCCTATCAATAAAACATGTTGAACTAGCTGTTATTATGATCTGATGATAGATTACTTGTTTATGCATAAGGGTGAAATGGTATTGTAGTCTTGAGTTGAGTGAAAAGCTAAGTCAGTAACCGGTTAATGCTTGTCCCAATCATTCTTAGCTTTACCGGTTGCACTCTGTTTCAAACCAGTGTCATTGTTTGCCAGTCATTTGAAGTGTCTGTTGTCAAACTGGTTTAGGACTGTATTTTTGTCTATACTGATTTACCCTCCCCCCTCTCAGTACCAGGTTAGTACTATCTGTTCATCATTGAGTTATCAAATTATGTGCTCCCTCTTTATTGACATCTATGGAGGAATGTTAAGGTTGATAACAAAAATAGGCCACACTGAGTAAATAGATCTCATCTCTTCAAATGGATTGACATCGTCCACTGCCAATGAAAGCCTAAGATTACAAGGTTCTTCTTTAAAGTGTGGTCATTTTTCCTCCATGTCCCTAAATGCAGAACCATCTGTAGGCATTCAAAGAATGTCATCTCCACTTATATTTTGTGCATGGTAATCTATAAATTGCACTAATCTTTCACACCTAAATAATCATTCCATACATGAAATATGGGAATATAATGAAGAACCTTGCGAGTCACCTTTTTTGTTAGTTGATTTGTTCAATATCTACTGATATGACATTCTGGGCATTCTATTGCAAATTCATGTTGTTTATGATATAAAATATGATCATTGGGACATGCATCTATTTCTTGATACTCCATTCAAATATATTTCATAATGGCAAATAAATCTCGGTATGAGCGAGGTAAAATATTTTATGGTGGTAACCAAAATTCACCTATCAATTTATAACAATTTTTTTTAATTAATTAATATAAATAACATTAAAGGTACATATGTCATCCTTTATTTACTAGTGATGAACTAACAACAAAAATAGATGAAAAAAGATGACATATATAACATACCTTAACATCTGTGAGATTGCTATGTTGGATAAACTATTCATAACCTTCAAGTTCACCAGCAAAAATACAACAGAGAGAAGAGTTGTTTGGGAGCCTTCATAAAAGGGCTCATATGCCTTCTCAAGTACAGGTCAATCATGAACATCATCAAAGTCATCTAGATCATCATCATGATCAGCTGTGCCACTAAACGTGTCATGGATCAATGTATTTGTACTATCATCTTCAACAATATTTTCTGGCACATGATCATCTTCTTCTATAGGATCATTAAATTCATCTTCGATATTCTAAACTCCATGTTCCTCCTCTTGCAAATCCACATTCTCTGAGCCATTAGAATCCATATCATGTTCCCTAGGGTACCCAACCTTTATAATAATGATTGACACAAATAAACCATGATCATGATCAAGTGAATTTTTATATATATTAAAAATTATGTTAAAACAATATAGACATTTGCAAATTCAATCAATATAAAGACATATAATGAAAAACTTACCAATGGATGATAAAAATGCCCCCCTTTAACATGACCATGCTTCCTACAATGTTTCTCAACTATTGTGATTAAAAGTCTTCTCATCTTTAAGACCTTGCAATTATTGCAAGGACAATAACATTTCCCGTCACCCTTTCTTTTCAATCTAGCAAGTGTTTCTTCATTTTGTTCTGCACTAATATTATCTGACATGATTTTTCTTTACCAAGCTTGAATATTTAGATAAATTGACAAAACAAGGCTCCAATTAGAAAACCCACCCACAAGGCCTTGGCATAATTTCTCATAGGATTTAACACAAAACAAGGCCAACTTCATGGATACAGTTAGTTTAATGAGAGGGGGGGGGGGGGGGTGAATTAGATAAACTCACAATTCAATAGTTCTTCTCATATTCAACCTCGGTAGAACTTACTTGATATGCAACTATGACTGAAAATCATTCAAACTCATAAATTGATAAACTTGAAACATCAAAACACATTTAACACCAGATTTAATGTGGAAACCCAAACAGGGAAAAACCACTGTGGGATTTCTGACCCACAAAGAAAATATACTCTTCTAGAGTATGCTCGGTTAAAAGCCAATCATGTTAAAGATTACATAAACACATTGCTAGATGTGATCCGGTCAAGGGATTTCCCTCAGATCTATCAGAATCTAGCACTTTGTTAGAAGTGACCTTGTTAAAGGATTTCAAACACTCAATTAGAATGTTTTTGATTAGGAAAAAATAGGTTTTAAGGGACCCGAAACCCGCTTACAATAAAAAAGATGAGCATGAGAGAAACAAGACAAAACAGCTACAAAAAACCAACACAAAAAATAGCAGCTAGGACAAAAAGACAGCAAGGAGCCAACAAGAAATTGGCATCCAAAACCGAGCATTACATATCAATTGAACACTTTTATAGACTCCTCAGCATTCTGAACCAATAGCATCATTGCCTTGGCTGCTTCCCTCAGATCATTTCTCTCTTGTTTCAGCTGGATGTCTTTCATTTTGGTCTCCATCTTAGTGGTGTTCTGCCTAGTCCTTTGCTTGGAAATTTGATGGGTGGAGCTAGAGGTCGGTACATCTTCAATGATTACCAAGTTCTTATCCTAATTTTCTCTCTCTAAGTGATCCACCAAGGCATTCATATTATGTGACAAAAATTTTAGGACCTCAAGACTATGGTTCATGAAACTTTTCAGAGCCTTCTCAGTACGAGCAACTTGGGTATTGATATTGTCTTTATCCTCTTCAGCCCGTTCTTTCACAATTCTTATTACATCCTCCAGATGTTTCAAATCCCCTTTAATTAGGTCTTTTTCCAGCTAGTCCTCCATCTCAATTTCCTCCTTGTCTTGATGTATAGCATCATGGACCCTCCCACAATAACATTACAACTTATCATTCTTGCTTCTTCAAAAACTCAAGTCTTCTTGTTTCACCTCCCTTCACTAGGCTTCACCAAGATGCCCAAATAAAACTCTCAACCTCACCAACTTTTCCAACACATCCTAGGGTCTCTACATACCCTATTACACTTTACCCAATAGGCTTCACTCACCCTATCAACTGGTTAACTCACAAACCCTTACCCGGGTCCCTAAATAGGCCAATTCCCTAGTAGCCCTGTTCAGCGGGTATTCTAACATTTACTCACAATAATCCCAAAACACTTGAAAAATAAATTATTTATCTAGATACCCTTTTGGACGTTACACAACATATGTGAAAATAAACTATTTATCTTTTGGACAAAATACTCAAACCAGCACCCTACTACACACCAACTAGGCCCAATTAGCCCTCTTTACCAAAGAAAGTACCAAAAAATGGTATGACCACAACTCCAAACAAAAAAAAAGTCTTAAATTATTTTCCAAAACCATAGATTTTCTAGGTTTCAAGAAAATAAACAATCATTTGATAGGTTAGATACTAAACCCCCCTCTTTAGGCCAAAAAAACTAGGGCCTCCTTGTTCAAACCCCAAAAATCACTTCCAGATCTTGAAAATTGGTATTCACCATTAATTTAACATTCCCTAACACTATTTCACATAAAAACACTACCTCCTTAAGGTAGATCTTCTTCTTCTATACTCATGCCTCCATTTTCATGCATTTTTCTCACTCAATCTCTTAGCCTAGGGTATCAACACTTCATCTTCACATTATTCCCTACACATGTAAGGTTAGAGACATGTATAATACAATATTGGTGACCCATTCCATAAGAAAAAGCAACCACATAAGGTGGAATGGATCACATTTGCATTGTGACTCTCAAAACTTCCCAAAAACAATCACCTATAGCAGATTTTAGGACAGCAAATAGAAGTATATCAGATTTGAATGTAAAACCTTCAATAATAGTATAAAATGATAGTAAAAACACTCCTCTACATTTCTAAATCCATTTCAAATAAAAAATGAAGCAAAGAAGAAGAGTTTCAGACCAATAAAGTGCAGATTTTAGACCAAAATTGCAAGGAAAACCTTGTATTTTTATTGTCAAACCCCAAATTATTACAATGCCCAGCAAATCCAACCCTCTACCTCTTAATTTTGGATTATTACAAACATATTTAAACCTCTTCCCTTCATGGAAACTGAAAACCAACTCTTAACCACCCATACAACCACTTTTGGGTGTTTACAACTTTAATTTATTGTCAAATTGACACTTTTAGTTGTCAATTGACAAGTTTTTAATTTTTTTGCATCTTGAAACTTTCTAATCAATTTTATTACATTAATATGGTCACACAAGACCTTATGAAACTTAAAATTCTCATTAAAAACCTATTCTACCCATTTAACCCCATTACATTACTCATCTTGACATTATTTGCCCAACATGGCAATTTTGACAACTTATTACAAAATGACTCATTACATGAGTTTGATGACTCCAAATAGCATTATTATCCATGTTTAAAATATTAAATGGTCATTTTAACCTCATAGACTTAATTATCTCATAAATCTTCATTATGGCCTCATGGTGGCCAATCTTGTCTTGGGTGCTCCTGCACCATACTCCCCGCCTCAAAAATTTCCAAGTCTCTTGGAAATGGTGTACCTGCAAAATAAACAAACATAAAACCTGCACCATCTTTCCCTTGTAGTGTTCTCATCTTCACCTTGGGTTTGTATTTGTCATTCTCTTGACTTCCCATCCATTCTTTGTCTCTTGTACCCGTCATTGTTGATTTTCCTACTTGAATCTTCTCCTCCATGCTCTGATTAGGCTGCTCCCATCTGCTCTCTATCTGACCTACATCTTTACACATGCCAAAACATCTGATACTCTGACTCTTCCCTTTCATCTTCACTCTTTGTTTCTTATTCATTAGAAAAATCAACAAAATCAAGAAGCAATAGCATGCCCCTTCCACCATCTGACTTCTACCAACATCCATCATCTTCACCATGTTTGGAATCTTTGTCACAACAGCATACATCTGAAAAAGAATTAGACTTACCACCCAAAGACAACTCATAATCTTATCATCAATATATTTCATCCCCATGCTAGGAGAACTCACACTTTCACTAGCCTTCTCATGGCCCATCATCATCTTATCAACCAACTCAACTTCCTTTACCAACTCATTCCTTATCTCATGCCATTTTTCTTGGCATACCAACTCTCTATGCAACTTCAAGGCTACATCATTAGCCTCACAATTCACTCTCATAGGGGTACTTTGCTGGACTATACCCTTTACTACATCCAAAGGACATTCCATTGTCCCAATCAAAATCACTTTTTCATACTCAAGCCCTTCAAGACTTGAACCCTTGCTGTCATCACCAGCATCTTTATCATCTACCTCTCTCTCAACTCTTGGAACCTCTTTGCCATTAGGTTCATCTTCCTCTTCAGAAGCTACCTATTTCTCTTTTTTCTCTTCTTCTTGCAACTTAGACTCTACCTTGTCTTCTTCAAGCCTAGAAGTGTCTTCTATCTCTGTCTTTTCTCCATCCTTATGTTCCTCATTCCTTAGGAACTCTCATCTTGCAATCAAACTTATTCTTGACATTCCCCATGGTACCTTGTCATCCTGCAATGATGTCATCACAAACTTTTTCCCATCCTTGTTAATAACATATGAATTTTCTCTACCATCGTGTAGGGCTTTAACATCAACTTGCCATAGTCTACCCAAGATCATATGACAATCACTCAAAGGCATAATATCACATAGAAAAGTATCACAATATGAACCAATGTTGAAAGAAACATATGCTTGCTCTTTAACATCAACCCATTGATCATTGCTTACCCCATATGCTCTATAAGGTGACTCAAGAGGTTTCCTTGGCAGGTTCAACTTCTCAACCATCTCTACTGAGACTATATTTTCAAGAGAACCACTGCTAACAACAACCTTGCATACCTTGCCCCTGCATTTGCATTGTTTCCGGAATATAGAGTGCCCCTGAGCATACCTTGCCCTCATTTCTTCATCTTCTTCCATGATGGTTTCCTCTTTTATCTCTCAGTGTTCAATCTGAAATCTACAAGGACCTACTACCTTTCTCTAATACCACTATGATGTAGAACATCATGGACCCTCCCACAATAACATTATAGCTTATCGTTCTTGCTTCTTTAAAAACTCAAGTCTTCTTGTTTCACCTTCCTTCACTAGGCTTCACCAAGATGCCCAAATAGAACTCTCAACCTCACCAGCTTGTTCCAACACATCCTAGGGTCTCTACATACCCTATTACACTTTACCCAATAGGCTTCACTCACCCTATCGACTGGTTAACTCACAAACCCTTATCCGAGTCCCTAAATAGGCCAATTCCCTAGTAGCCCTGTTCAGCGGGTATTCTAACATTTTCTCACAATAATCCCAAAACACTTGAAACATAAACTATATATCTGGATACCCTTTTGGAAGTTACATAGCATATGTGAAAATAAACTATTTATCTTTTGGACGAAATACTCAGACCAACACCCTGCTACACACCAACTAGGCCCAATTAGCCCTCTTTTCCAAAGGAAGTACCAACAAATGGTATGACCACAACTCCAAAAAAAAAAAAAGTCTTTAAAAATGTTCCAAAACCATATATTTTCTAGGTTTCAAGAAAATACACAATCATTTGATAGGTTAGATACTAAACCCCCCTCTTTAGGCCAAAAAAACTAGGGCCTCCTTGTTCAAACCCCAAAAATCACTTCCAGATCTTGAAAATTGGTATTCAAAATTAATTTACCATTCCATAAAACTTTTTCACATAAAAAAACTACCTCCTTAAGGTAGATCTCCTTCTTCTATACTCATGCCTCCATTTTCATGCATTTTTCTCACTCAATCTCTTAGCCTAGGGTATCAACACTTCATCTCCATGTTATTCCCTACACATGTAAGGTTAGAGAAACATATAATACAATATTTGTGACCCATTACACAAGAAACAACAACCACATAAAGTGGAATGGATCACATTTGCATTGTGACTCTCAAAACTTCCCAAAAACAATCACCTACAACAGATTTTAGGACAGCAAATAGAAGTATATCAGATTTGAAAGTAAAACCTTCAATAAAAGTATAAAATGATAGTACAAACACTCCTCTACATTTCCAAATCCATTTCAAATAAAAAATGAAGCAAAGAAGAAGAGTTTCAGACCAATAAAGTGCAGATTTTAGACCAAAATTGCAAGGAAAACCTTGTATTTTTATTGCCAAACCCTAAATTATTACAATTCCTAGCAAATCCGACCCTCTACCTCTTCATTTTGGATTATTACAAATATATTTAAACCTATTCCCTTCATGGAAACTGAAAACGAACTCTTAACCACCCATACAACCACTTTTGGGTGTTTACAACTTTAATTTATTATCAAATTGACACTTTTAGTTGTCAATTGACAAGTTTTTAACTTTTTTGCATCTTGAAACTTTCTAATCAATTTTATTACATTAATATGGTCACACAAGACCTTATGAAACTTAAAATTCTCATTAAAAACCTATTCTACCCATTGAACCCCATTACATTACTCATCTTGACATTATTTGCCCAACATGGCAATTTTGACAACTTATTACAAAATGACTCATTACATGAGTTTGATGACTCCAAATAGCATTATTATCCATGTTTAAAATATAAAATGGTCATTTTAACCTCATAGACTTAATTATCTCATAAATCTTCATTATGGCCTCATGGTGGCCAATCTTGTCTTGGGTGCTTCTGCACCACGACTTCACTGGTTTCCGTCTCCTCATTCTTTTTCCCTGAATTGGTTTCCTTAATCAAATTGTTTATCTTATTTTCCAAGTCCCTCTGTTTTCTCTGAATGCTAGTAATGTTGTCAATAACCTATTTTTGGAAGTTGAAGGATTCCAGAGTACAGTCAAAAACTCAATTAGAATGTTACCTTGCTAGAGGATTTACAAGTAAGATTGTTAGGTCCACTTGGTTAAGAGATTTCCTGTCACTTGCAAAAATAAATAATAGCAATAAAATATATCTACAACTTCACATTTGAAATGCTATAGTAGACTCTTTGTGCTCAAAAACATCTTGTCATAAGACTTATCTTCCTCCTTGTTGGGCTTCTTACTCTGTTCTTCAATCAGATCTTCAATCTTCTGTACTCTGTAATCACTTTAGTAGCATCACTGTTCTTCTATTTGCCCGCATACATTGTTTATCAACTTTTCCTTATTTATAAGCAATTCCTAATCACTTAATCTCCTTAATTAGATTTCCCATGATTAATCTTAGCCATCAGTTCTTCAAACTTGACTAGGTTCATTGAATCCTTTGAACTGAAAAACGTTTTACCTTGCCTTGAAACTTGTATTCCTTCCTTGGTACTTGTGCTCGGTTATGACCGTTCAATCTGTGCTGTAGATCTAACTCTTTAATTTTCATTGCCATTGATCCTTAACAAACTTCTTGCATGACATTCCAATCTTCTATAAATCGCCAACTCAATGGCATCCTTCATTTAATAATGTATTTATTCATCCAATGCATTCTGTTACTGCTCAGTTGATGCTCGGTTAATTCTGAACTTTACTCGATAGACATTCTGTATTAATCTTGATTACTATCTCAAGAGCTTTGCTTGCTGATGACACTCGGTGACTTCTTTCTTCTTTAACTGACACTAATAACCTTGGAGTTTACCGACTGGCTCCTTGCTCGGTAAAATAGAATAGTATCAAACCTTTACTCATTCTATTGCATGAAAACTTTTCTCCTTCTTATTCAGTCTTTGAATACACATATATAGGATATCAAAACAATCAAAATATCATAATCCCATCATTGTCTAACTCGGTAATACTTGCCCATTGAATAACTTATTACTCCCCTTCATTTTCACATTCTTTCTGTGTCACTTACCGAAATATTTATATTCATCAAAACATACACTTTAAGATATGGAAACATCATATTGAATCAGAAAATCAATTGCTTGACATCAATGACAAAATAATATCATTAAGACAGTAAGCATCCTTTATCAATTATATCATCAATCTCCAACAACCTTCTCAATATCATCATACCAACAAACTTATTGTAATGCCAACACCCACCCACAAGGCCTTCTTGGCATAATTTCTCATTAGGATTTAATACATAACAAGGCCAACTTCATGGATACAAGGCTTGAACAAAGGAGAAACATGTTCTTCAGAGGAACAATACTCTTGATCAATAGGACAGTAGGGAAAAATGAAACCATGCTTCAAACATGTTGCTTTACACATCCACTCATGATATCAATGCACCTTCACAAGGACTATATATGAACTTTGGATTCAGATTTTTTCCACAATGATCAGACTCTAGGAACAAAGACATTAAACCTTGCAATGCAACCTTTTCCAATATTCTTTCGTTTTGTAAGAACACCCCATCAAATTTGTGAACTTACTATCAAGGATCAGACTTACAAACTTTTGTATGCTCATTACAATTGTTTACCTTCCACATGGATCACAAAGGGAGTCATGGTACTTTCATGGATGTCTACATGCACTTGAGGTAATGTTCAAAAGGTCCTTAAGGCCTATAAACAATGGAAGACTCCAAAAATTGGAAGAAGTCAGAATTTTAAAGTTTATTGTACCTAAATAGTCATTATTTGTTCCTCATTATCGGACAAATCCATACAGTAAGTAATAGTACATTTGTGATAACAATCATGGTTCTTTAAAATGAATACACAGTGAGAGACAACTGTACTTAACAAAAGAAAACTTCCAAACTATAATTGTCATTGTTTTTGGGATAGTTTGACAGTGGCCTTCAAATCAGAGACTAAAACAACATAAAAATTCCTTGTCAAGTGACTAAAAGGAATGTTTGGATTACTCACAATATTATGTCAACCTCAAGTGCCAATTGGAATCATCAAATGGGTCTGTAATTAAACCTATTAGAGTAGTCAGCTAGAGAATCAAACTATATACCCGTCGACCAACCACAAATTAAGAAAGCGCACGCTAACAAAAAAAACCTATTGGAAATAGGTTGACTTTAAGCATTCGTCGGAATGGAGACAAAAATTATTGTTGGTTTCGACAAACATTGGGGACCAATTTAAAGAAAAAATAAAAATCTCACATTAAATTTAAAGGTACTTGACGAAACAATAAATTAATTCACTTTCGTTGGAACATTTTGTTGTATTTTGACCTCAAATGAGTTAGTGCACCCTCTCAACTAATTGATGGACTCTTCTTATAGAATGGGGTCATATTTAGGCCTTTACATGCCACAAAAGCCTATGATAAACCTCAAAACTAAAATATTTTGGCTATAAACTACTACTACTACAATGTATGCCAACCAATAAGGTGTTCTTTTCTTTTGTTAAAGTCATTATTGGCCTTAATATTTCATTTATGCTGCTCATACCTTTAAATAAATACCCATTGTGCATGAATATCTTAACTTATGACAGGGAATTTTCTTTGATAGTGATACTATACTATGTCACTGTGACTGCACCTACTACTCTTACCATAGATTTTCTCACGCATTTTTTTGTGTCTCCATTGTCTAGTTGCTGCTATTTGATTGTTTTGAGATGCCCTATGTTGTAACCTATTGAGTCTTGAGCTATGACTAAATCTTAATACTTTTTCCCTTACATTTCTCTTACCACTTTTACTCATATTGACTATTATAACCTTTTCTCATTATTCTTGAAGCTATGAGGATTGTGCTTTAGGCCTTGGTTGCTCTGAGAATGGTAGATCCTCTGTTATAAATAATGACTTTTGCAACTTTTCTAAACTTCAAGATCTCCAAAAACAACTGAAGATTATCCTTTCATATATGTATATTGTCATTTCTCTATCCTTCACTATGACCAAGCATCTTTGCATATCTATGACATGGGTGGCACTATCCCTTGTGGATTGATTGGTGTTTCAATATTGATTTCATTGCCATGAGGTCTTTAGGGCTGTGAAAAGACTCTTCACTATGATCTTTAGTAATATTTTGCACACCACCATGATCTTTATCATTTTAGGCAAAAGTGACTTGAAACTTTGTCTTTCAGTGGTGGCAGAGTAGCATTATGGACTGTGCACATTGTTCAAACTTCTACTTTTACTTCCATCACTACCTTGTGTGTCTTTATTATAATATGACTGCTATAAGATTTTCTTGAATCACTGAAGAAATTTCATAAATATCTCTATTTTTTTGTCTTTGACTCAGACCTAGGAGCTATTGGTCTACTTCTACTTTCTTCATTACATCTCCAATCAATGGTTATCACTATTGTAGCTGTCTTTTTAAACATGACCTTATATCTATCTTTGAGTTTTGATAAGGACTGCTCTTCTTTGCACTGTTATAAGGCCTTGATCTAATGGTCTTGATGTGTATGAAGCTGGGTATTGCACTATGGTGATTGTTTCTATTCAAAGATGATTATGTCATAAGCTTTAAAAACCATGCTCACTGTCTAACTATAATTTTTACATCTACTTCTAACATGCTTTTGATACTTTCACTGTCAAAAATATTCTTTTTCCATCATTGCTCTTATTTGCAATAATTCAATGAATACTTCTACTATGCAATTGTAGACATGACCCTTCATTAGGTTAGATGATCCTCACAGTGTAGTGTTTCTAGAATGGATTTTTTTGTTTGTAAGCTACACATTTGGCATTTATTGTAGCTTTTCATTTTTGAGTATTGGTTTGGCTACTAAACTCATCATCATTGCATCATTCTACTCCTTGGACTATGAACATAGTGATTTACTTGAAACTCTACAACATTTATACTCTTTAACTACTAAAAGGGATTACATAGTATAATATTTCTCATGAGTACATTCAAATTGCATTCGATGTGTATCTTAACCTCACTGCTCATTGATAATTTCCTGTATTGTCCTTGACTATGCTAATCTCTTTTATGCTTATCATAAGTAAAACCCTCCTGACCTCTGTCTATGTTGTTGTCAATGATTATCCTAGGATTATATTTTGGAGCATGATGACTATTATTTGTCACTGCTTCATGGCACTATAACTTTGTAATGTTTCCTCTAGGCCCGTGACACTCCTCTAATGAAGGTTGCTCCTTTCAAACATAAACATTGTCTACATGGTTATCTCAGTGGTATCCTTTCACTACTTGTTTTGGCTCTAGGCATTGTATCTTCTATACACTTTTGTTGCTCTATCAAGATGCCCTTTGTATGTTGCTTGTTGTCACTTTGATAGTGTTAGTGGTCATGACTATCTTATACACTATCTTGGGTTATTCCTTTATTATGTGTTGCTATAAGTGTAATCATTTAATCTTATATGAACTCATGCATCTTTATTCTTTGTCAAGGGCTAACTTGATGACTTTATACTTCCACATTCACTATTTTGATCACTTTTCTCTGTGATCATCAACTAATGATTGTGCTTCCATATTCTAACCCTTCTATAGGGTTCATTGTGCCATGTATCATGGTTTTGAGTTAATAAAATCCATGTTCTAGCTGCCATTGGTGAGTCTATCTAAAGAAACATAATCTTCCATCTTGAATGACAAATCTCCTAGTTGAATGATGACTATCCTAGCTTCTTTTAACCTAGATTTTTTCTCTTTTCATAACTCATAACATTGATAATGGCCCCTCTTTTACTAATTATCTACTTTGTGATTATGAATTATGCTTTACACCTTGCATCATGGCATTCTTTGTTCAGGTAGATTGCTCTTTTAAGGCTTGAGAACACACATGCTATTATTCCCCTGTAGTTTGGATTGATCTAAGGAAAACATGGTTTATTATTGTTCTTTGATGTTTGAAGCCTCCTTTTAACTATTGTTATGATGATGAATTCATGCATGACTATCATACATGGCTACTACAATCACACATCTGTATCATGAACTCCTATCACTGTCATGCTCTCAGGTGTCTCAGATTTTGAATGCTTGTGCATGTATGCAAATGCATGGAAAAACTATTATTACAATATAAATTCATGAGGATTTTATATTGAATTATCATGCATGACTAATAATAAAGTATTAATTTTGTGAAAAACAAGAAGGGTTTAAATAGAATACAAAAAACATTCCTCTCAATTAATAATCTTTGCATGTCATGGATTTCTTTGACCTCTTTCATGTATTCTCTTCAGTTCTATTGTATACCAAGAGGTCTAAGATCTTTTGAAGGATGAATTTATCTATTGTAATCATGTTGATAACTTCTTCACTTCTTTAGTAACCCTTGCATGTGTTTGACTCCATCTTTCACAACTAAAGAATTTGATGAGAAAGAAAACTTAAAGATATCTCATAGACTTAGAAATCCTAAATTGAACAAGAACATTTGCCTCAAAATTTAACATCTCCCTCTTATTTGTATAATAAACCTAACCTTGACCTAACTCCATGAATGAGTTGAAAGCATGGCTTCTTTTCTATACATGCAACATGGAATTAATGACAAGAAAAATTGGATAGGAGGGGATATTTTAGTTTTACCTTTGAATTTGAATTCCCTCCATGCAAAATTAATTGCTTTTGACTTTTCTTTCAACATGAGCAGTTGTTTTAGAGTTAAAACTCCATTAATTCCTAATTCACTTTGGGAATATATCCCTAAGGTACTTAAAAATGCTTCTCTAGCTCATTTCTTTTTACTTCTCTCTCCTATTTTATACATTGAAAGGTTTTTTTAATTTTCATATTAGATATCAACTTAGTGTAAGGCTATTTTTATCTTGTGAGCAAAAAATGGGTAACAACTTCTCCATTAGTTATACAAGAGCAAGTCATTTGTAACATATATGAACAAATCCATAGATTGCAAGAAGACAATGAATCTGATTCAAATGAATGGGAATGGGATTATCATTCTGAAATATCTTGTGATGAGAAAGACATTGAGGAAGGTAACACTATAGATCGTGATGATACTATCCCCACCTTCGATGATACTACTATTAAGACTCTCACCTCTATGGAACCCAATGATCCCTTACCATTAAAGAATCCCAAACTTATTGATTGGGAACAAACTGGACATGCCAAACTAGAAACCTTCCCCCATGATCATGCCATTGCCTTGTACCTCAATGTGATTGAACCTATACCCAATTCCACTAGGAAACTCAATGACATAGCTTAAACTCAGGAAAGTATCAAGTCTTTCAGTCACAAAAGTGAAATAAATAAATAAAAAATTAGATCTAATGGTGAAAACTATACTCTGGCAGCATTAGATCATAAAAAGTAAAAAGAAAGGACATATCTGATGGTCAAAACCTCCCAGAGACACCTAAGGATTAAAGACTTGATACTCTCCCCAAGCATTACTAGGAAATATCATTAGTGTTGATTGAACCAAAAGTAGTAGTCAATTTTGGAACATAACAAACCCTTAAAATTGTTCATTTGGCCGCATCATTATCTGAATAGGAAAATCAGGGTCATATCAAGTTCTTCAAAGAAAAGAAAATCATTTTTTCTTGGTCCTATGTAGACATGCCTACATTAGATCTAGATCTTATCGTTTAGCACTAAGAGTAAAACCCATGCAACATAAATTGAGAAAGATGCATCCACACATTGCATTACTAGTAAAACCTGAGCTGTAATGCCTGCCAAAATACCCCAGAGAAATATAGCTAAAAACATGCTAATTTAATTTTTTTTTTTAAACAATACAACACATAAAATCACTTAAGAAATGCAGTGAGCACACAACAACAATTAAGTGTTATGAACATAGAATAATTCACTCAAGCTATTCAAACAATTACGCAAGCAGAATACAATAAATCATTACTACTGCCTCCCTAGGGTATCTCAACAACATTACTTAATCTACCTACATAAGAAATAAGCATTTACTTTCTTCCAGTTCAATACCTCATAATCTTAATCATTATACACACATAGGTGCAACATAGAAATACCTAACACTCATGATATGCAACCTTCTTAATCTTTCATTTAATATGAGATTCTATCTTTCAATGCACCACTATTTCTTTTTTCACTTAGATTTATTTTATACACCAAGTCCAAATGTTCCTATTACCATTAACCAACCTTTTACTATGAACATTGCCATACACATACCAAGAGTAATCCCTTACATTGCATTAACATGATTTCCATTTACAATTAACTTCTACATAGTCATTTATAATTCTATGCTCCTAGCATACTTATTACTTCATCATGATTCTAAAAGCACATAATGCAATACTCACAAAGTCTCCTTAAAAATTTAACCCATAGCTCATTTAATACTCATAAAATCTCTTACACTATATCAATTAACCAACAACCATCTTATTACAAATCAGGTAACTACACAAATTCATCTCAACACAAACTATGATACAATATCCTAATTCCATAACCACTAATAGCATCCACCAAATGGAGATATAACCTTAAACCATAACACATGATACATTATAATTCTTTTCTAAAAGACAAGCATTCATTTTACCATCTACCCATACACTTACTAGTAATTTCCATTAATAATATTAGCAATTAATTCACTAAGAAGATCCATACAATATTTCATAAGGAACCTTCAATCACACCCCAATCATTATAAGATTTCAATTCAATCATTAGGTCACTGTCTACGAAGTATGATACTATAATTTCAAATTATTTCATCACAACTCATAAACATGTCCTAAGACATCTTCCAACATTACTCAAACTCACACATCCTATCAAGACATAACATTTCTTCTACTTAAATCATTAGTTAAAGACATCATTTCAAATCTAATACCATTATCATAATATTTACCCGATTTACTTTTAACATGGCTCATCAAGAATACAAATACATCATTTCATTTTAAACAACACTACTTATCCACATCTCATGCATCCATTTCATTTAATATAAATATGTTACAATACAACTCAAGGTTCATCATTATAATCACATACCATAACCAAAAGCTATTACTATAACTAGAATAACATAATCATTTCTCATAAGCATGGCTTCTTTTACAACTATTACATAAGAATTTCATTACATAAATCACATCATCATTTACATTCTTGCTACAATTATTATCCATGAACAATTTGAAGAAGCATCCTCATCCATGCAAGAAGAATCCAAAGACAAGAACATCCCAATGGTTTAAAAGCACCAACCACCCGACCATGTGGAACCAAAGGAACCACCCCTCATGCTAGGAGATGACACAAGGTCCCAACACACACTCTACATCTAGGCTAACATTCAAAACCAAAGAGACTAACCAACAAGGACTCTCAAGCAAGAACTCACACAGAGCCACAAGAATAAACTCCCAGAGGCGTAAAACTCATTAGGACATAAATGCATCCAATAAGGATAATCATACATCATAAAGGGGGAACACAGTAGGAGTGGAGTGTCATCACATGCCATCCTCATAACATAATAACACAAGGCACTAGCCTGATGGACATGTGGAGCCATCTCAACCTATGAGAGACCAAGCGAGATTAGCTTACCATCTTCACGGCCTTCTCATGCTTATCCTAAAACATCCTCCCTAGGACATAAGTCATGAGGCTCAAAACTATTCATTATCTTGTTTAAGTGATTTATAATTTTCCCATCCCAATTAATTTATTATCAATGTTATCACTTGCTTACAAATCATGGAAAACTCCAATGTGCCCTAGTGGTCTAGACTTCATGTATCCTTATAAGGAACCTCATGCCAGTCTATCTCTCATGACCCCGGTCATCACAAGGAAGCCCACTCCTCCTAACATGGCCCAACAACACATCACAAGAGGCTCTACCAACATAAATACATTAAAATAATACTCAATGCAGCCAATAACTTCCACACATACTCTCACAACATATGCAAGGCTACAACAACATCAATATAACAAAATGAGCCTCTTGGCTAGCAATCAATAAAGGCATATCAAGTCATTAAATTTTCTCTCATTAATGAAAGTAAAACCACAGCAAGGCCAACTCACTTGCTGCCCCAAAACAACAATACTTCCAACTCACCAACCATAGCACATCAATGTGGATGAAAGCACAATTCTTTCCCCAATAACATAGGAAGGTAAATATGCTTGAAACCAACAAAATACATCAAATAAAATCAGATAATCATCAACACACTCAACAATGCCTCTGGTACAAGAATTAATCCGGAAAGGACCACAAAATTAAGCAACTAGCAAATGAAGGCCTATTTATCAAAAATAAAAAAAACAAAACAAAACCAAGCAAAACCATGCTCCAATCAAAATATTTCAAAAATATTATATTCCATACCTACCTTCCCAAAGTTCAAGAAAGTAAAATATATTTTCTACCTACCATAAACTTCCAGCCAATCAATTCCAAGGGTAGGTAAAATAAATTAAACCATTGACCTGAGGTGAAAATAACTTTTAAATAAAAGAATACAAATTACCCCCTTTTAAATTACTTAATGGGTAAAATAATATTACCCAATAAATAAAATTCACTTCAACATTAAATAAATAATACACACTTGAAGGCCAATATTAAATCAAAACTCCATGCACGACACAGAGTCAGAAAGACAAACCCAAAAATACAAATATTTCCCACAAACTATAGAATAAAACCTTACAACAAATTCATGCCTTCATATATTTCCTTCCTCACTATACAAATTTTAGATTCATTTCCCCAAGCTCACACATTCAATCTACAGACATGGAGCATATAGGAAAACTGTAAAATTAAATATAAAAAAGTAGAATACATCTCCAACCTGCAACCTGTGTTATGGAAGAAGCTGAAGAAGAGATCCCACAAGCCAAACCAAGTCAAATCCAAGCTCCAGCCAAAATTCAAGAGAGAAGAAAACCAAAACCAAGAAGAAAACTTGCTAGAGAAAATTTTCGAAGAAGAATCAACCCACGAAAAATTCACGGAAAAGAAAATAAAAAGACAAACATTAACCAAAAACCCAGCCTCAATCTCAGCCAATCAAAATATTCCAATCTATAATATATTTTACCAACCCCACCATATAATATAATTTTACCTCCCTTTTTAAATTCAACCAATAAGAGAAGAGGGTAGGTAAAGTAGATATAAATCATGTTTTTTTACAATTTGGTGGGATTGTTTTATCATTTTATTATTTATACAACCCACTTAATATAAAAGTCAAACTAATAAATAAAACATAAGCCACAATTAAATAAATTAAACGGGGAAATTAAATTAAATAAACCAAAGGCTCATAAATGAATTAATGAATCAGATAAACATTAAAAGCCAAATAAATATTAAAGGCAATTAATTAAATAAATAAATACCAATAAAGGTCAAATTACAATTAAATATAAAACACATCATAAGCTAAACAATAAAAATTAAATAAATATTAAATCATAATTAAAATAAATGAACATTTAAATATCAAATAATCAAATAACCAAAAAGGCAAGAATCCAATAAATTAAATTAAACATTAGATAACCAAATAATCAAATCGCTATTAATCAAAATAATTAAAATAAACATCATTAATTATTTAATCTTGCATCAATAATCAAATAGTTAATCTCAACATAAAAGGAATAATCAGCCAATACTAACATACTCACAACACAGAAGAAACCCAGCTTACTAACTATCATGACATCTTGCGCCAAGACACTGACGACTCACAGTGAACAACTTAGACCTAGAGTATGTGAGGGGAAATTGTGCCAACTCCGAACCACATACCATTGGGATTTAAATACACGCTTAGACCTATGGAGCCAGGTGGAGTTGATGTCTGGTACCTGCAAATCCTGCATCCACAAAGCAACGATACGACATATGCATTATTATAATATAAAAGACAAGGGTTAGAGAGTCGCAATGACACATCCCGCTTGCAATGAGTGATGTGGCATTGTCTCTATCCCAAAGACAGTCAGACAATAATCAAACACAACATACGATCAACTCATCATAGATAATCATTAAATATGGTCAGTACATAAAAACATCATCAAGTGCATGATTAGTATAGTTCATGATTATAGTTAGGCATGTAAAATTCATCAACACTTATGCTCATCGAATCACATGATCAATATAATCTTTTGATAATCAATCACATAATAAGTATATATATTGTCCAATAAATCACGTGACCAATAATGATAGTATCAACATCATATAAATCATCTGAAATAGCCTATGCCCAATAATTCCTATCATGCATGAATTAAAAGTCAACTCTAGTCAAAACAAGTCAAGTCAAGGGTGGACACTACATGAGCTTCAGAAGCCATTTGATGTTGGCTTTATCAGAGAAATTAATTATGCTGAGTGGATATCCAATATTGTACCAATATCAAAACCAGAGAAAACCATCTGAATATGTACAAACTTTAGGGACCTGAATAAAGCTTGTTTGAAAGATGACTTTCCTTTACTGAATATTGATATGATAATAGATCAAACAACTGAGCATGAAATGTTCTCTCTAATGTATGGATTCTCTAGATATAATTAAATAAAAATAGCTCCTGAAGATTAAGATAAGGCAACTTTCACATGTCCTTGGGGTACTTTATGTTGGAATGTCATGCCCTTCAAACTCAAGAATGCGGGGGCCACCTACCAAAGAGAAATGAAAACCATATTCCATGACATGATGCATATTATAATGGAAGATTATGTGGATGATATCCTAGGAAAGGCTTTTAAAAGAGGAGATCACTTGCACATACTGGATAAAATCTTCACAACATTGGAGAAGTTTAGTCTTTGCCTCAATCCCAAAAAGTGTGCATTTGGCGTGACATCTACAAAATTATTAAGCTATATAGTTTTATCAAAAGGGATAGAAGTAGATCTAGCAAAAGTGAAATCTATTATGGAAATGCCCCCACCAAAGAATATTAGTCAGTTGAGGTCATTATGAGGAAAGTTGCAATCAATCAAGAGATTTGTCTCACAAGTTGCTGATAGAAGTCATCCCTTCACAAAGTTATTACATAAGAATGTATAGTATCATTAGGATGACACATGTGTAGAAGCTTTTAGTCAGATCAAACAATACCTAGAAAATCCACCAATCTTGATGTCACCTATCAAAGGAAAGCTACTGCTGCTCTATATCTCGACAACAAAAATATCTTTAAGAGATTTATTAGCACAACAAGATCATAATAGAAAACAACGAGCAATATATTACATTAGTAGAACATTGGTTAGTTATGAGTTGAACTATACAACAATTGTAAAGGCATGTTTAGCAGTTGTCTTTGAGGAACTAAAATTGAGACACTACATGCTTAATCATTCATCCAAACTCATAGACAAGATAGATGCACTAAAATATCTCCTCAGTAAAGCAACATTGACAGGAAGACTTTCCAAATGGGTTATGATTTTGAGTGAGTTCGATATTGAATACATGGATAGGAAGGCCATAGAAGGACAAGTTATAGTTGATTATCTCATAGAGGCACCTTTGCAAGACCAAGAACTATTGCATGTTGAGTTCCTAGATGTAGCCATTTTGCATGCCAATAATTCAACATGGAAACTCTATTTTGATGGCTCATATACACAACATGGATCAGGTGCAGGGATTTTATTTGTCATGTGTAATAGATAAACTATCCCAAAAGATTCCAAGTTAATGTTCCCATGTACAAACAATATAGCAGAATATGAGGAATTAGTAAATGGTTTGAAGATGGCATCAAAATGGAACATCAAATATTTATATGTTCATTGAAACTCACAACTTGTGATCTGTAAAATTAACAATGATTATCAGACAAAGGATGACAAACCATTGCCATATAAGATAATGGTGGACAACTTGAAGCAAGATTTTTAGTTTCTATTGTTTACACAGGTACCCAAGGAATAGAACAAGGCTACATATGCTCTGGCCACCTTGGCCTTACTCCTCTAAATACCCAAACAACAAGTTCGTTATGAGTTCCTGGTGGAAAGTCTACTTTATCCCGTGCATGATAGCCCGAGTCCTGCATCATATGCCAACTAATGAGTCCTGATTTTCCATGCTACACACAAATCGACACCTACCTCAAGGACAATACTATTCCCCCAAACTTATCCAAAAATCAAAAATGCAATTTTATCTAGCAATCTACTTGTTATGGCCTTATCGTTGATACCCTTTATCAAAGAGGTCTTGATGGTACTTTACTCAGATGTCTAGAGAGTGATCAATCTGAAAAAGGCTTTAAAAGAAGTTCATGAAAGATTTTATGGGGCTCATTCAAATGGTTTGGCTTTGGCAAAGAAAATCGTACAAATCAGGTATTACTAGCCCACAATGGATAATGACTCTTTCCCATTTGTTAGTGGGGACTTGATTTAGTGGGATAAATTTATCCATCCTCATCAAATGGTCACAAATTTATCATCACAATCATAGAGTACTTTACTAAATGGGTAGAGGCTATACCACTCATCATTTTAACAGGAAAATAAGTTTCCATGTTTATCTTGAATTATATCATTTTCAGATATGGGATTCCCATTGCCATTGTAATAGACAATGGGAAACAATTGAAAAGCAATGATGTTGCAAAAGTATGTTAGAAATTTCATATCACACAAAACTTCTCCACTATCTACTACCCTCAAGGGAATGGACAAGCAAAGGCCACCAATAAGACATTGTTGAAAATCCTAAAGAAAATAGTAAATGATGCTGGTAGAGACTAGCACATCTAGTGAATCCTACTCTGTGGGCATATCATACCAACTAGATATACATCATATTCCCTTGTTTATGGATTAGAGGTGGTATTTCTCATTGAAGTGGAATCACCCTCTCTTAGGATACCATTGAAAGGGCTGGTATCCAATGAGGAAAATAGGATATCTAGGCTAAAAGAATTGGAGTTGTTGGATGAGCATCGACAAAATGCATTAGACCATTTGAGGGTCTATCAATAGAGGATGTCCAAGAGCTATAACTGCAAAGTCAAGTACAAAGAATTCAAAATAGGTGATCTTGTCTTAAGAGAAAACCCTTGTAACTAGCAAGATCGGGCAAAGAAAGGAAAATTTGAGGCTAATTGATTGGGCCCTTTCATCATTATGGTTGTTTATGGATCTAATGCATATAAACTCTCCACTCCAAAAGGTGATATACTTGATGATCCTATCAACACCCAGTTGTAGATCAGGAAATTGAAAATCATCAAAACAATAGCAATTAGGACAACCACAAAACCTAAAGCTACTATGAAAGCAATCCCAATCCAATCAATGAAGACATAAAGATAAGATATTCAAATCAAATGAAATCGAAGCAAACTGATGCATATATCTCCTTCATGTGGCTCCATTGTTCTTCTTTCACCTTCAAATTTGATGTGGATCTCACCTACAAGTGCAAAATGCAAGTGGAAAGCAAGTTGTTGATGAAATTCGCAGTATAAGGTTACTCGAAAATGTGATTGATCTCTTTCATTGAAGAAAATCATCCAATTTATAGACAAATTGGAGAGAGGACAAGATTAGCATGAAGAGATTTGAAAGGAAATTCAAATCAAGAATGGCAAAATTATGACAAATGTATGACAATTTCTATGCAAGGTGTATGACAAATTATGACAAATTATGACAAGATTGAAATGGCATTCCCATGACAAAAGGGAAGAGAGAAAATAGCTTCCATGATTGCAACAAATGTAAGCATAAACATAGGAGAAAATGAGGGAATGAAATTAGGGGAAATATTAGAAAAATTAAAGAAAATAGGAGAAATAGAAATTAGGTGAATTAAATAGGTTTTCATCCATTAATTAATTCATGAAAGAGACCTAGGACTAAATAAATAGATTTATTTAACCCACAAAGAAGAAGAAAAGGATTAAATGAATCAAATCATAAAACCCTAGAAATAAGACGACAAGGAATTAGGTCAAGACAATAAGAAATTAATGTAGGTTCGATCATGATTCTGATTGACAAAGGACCAATGTTGATAAATGATTGAGATTGGTTGACAAAAATCAATGACAAATTGACCAAGATTGACAAGGAGATCAAATTGATAGGCGCCAATTGACGAGGAACAATGATTAATCGATCCAAATTGACATGATTGAGAAGGACAAGGATCGATGATGAATTGATCACAAAATGACAAGGCTGACAAGGACAAGGATCGATGACGAATCGATCACAATGACAAGGCTGACAAGGACAAGGATCGATGACAAATTGATTGCAAAATGATGAGATTGACAAGTTGATAATCGCAAATGATTACTAACAAGCTAAAGATGATTGAAAGATTGACAAGAGGACAAAACCCTAATTCTATCATCGATTAGGATTGAGATATCCAAAATGATGATAAATGAGCACACACCATGATGCGATAGGATAAGATCGACTAAAATCATGACTGAAGATTTCTATCGACAAGACCTAATTCGAAAGCGATAAAAATGAGGAATGCAGAAGAAGGACTCAATGCTCGCAAATGATAAAGACCAAGTGCACAACATAGAAGAAATGTTAATGTGATGCAAGAACCCTAAAATAAGGCAATGCGCAAATGTTAAAGTATGACTCCACAAGCGTTGACCATTTTTAGATGTCTACACTAGTATCTCAAGAATTTTTATGCATAAAGCCTTTTCAAAAACCGGAAAAAAAGGCAAAAAAAATATACAAAAAGTCAAAAATAAAAAAAAATAAGAAAAGTGAAAAATTAGAAAAATTGTAACAAAAACAAGTGGTCAAAACCTGGAAACAAGCACTACTTGTCTTAGATTAATTTCTCCATATGTCAATGCACTTGCACTCCATGCCTTTGTATCTATTTGTGCTCCTTTGTACCCCGCTTCATCCATTCACTCTAGCCATTAGCAATTTATCAGCAAGAAGCACAATGTTGGGATACACTTAGCGTAGTCACTATCCTGAAATATTCAAACAACCTTGCAAGCAGTATCCCACCATGGCTTGGTGATCAGTGTACATATCCATAATAACCAATTTGTTTTCTAACTGGGGGAAAAATCTTGACCTTGGTCATCCTACCATTGAGTATATCAAAGCAAACAAAATGGGAAAGTAGCTAACGATAAGACCACAACAATCAAGATCCCAAGCATGAACATCAATCCAACATCGAAAATGTGAAGTAAAACAATCAAAACCAACAAAAAAGATAAAATCAATGATTGGATTATCTTTCTTGTTTTGTGATTTTATTCCATTAGAATACATGTTCATCAATTGTATTTTGATTAATGCATTGTGTCTCCTAGCAACTCAAGGATGTCATCAACTAGAGGAACAAGGAGAGAGACATAATTTTCTTTTGTTTGTTGCTTGTAATTTGACTCCTAGTAATCTGTGGATTTGTCTAAGGATATGATTGATAAAAAGATCAAAGAGGACATTTCAGATTCACATATAAATAGAATTAACTCTTGCCTATTTTACGCAAGTGATACTTAGGTCATCTTGGTTTTTAATACCTAGATGCTTGTAACACTTGAAATATCAAAACCCATGCAAGATATACTCAAGTCATCATGGTTTAATTATACCATTGATGTTTGTATTATCTTGCAACATTTTAAAAGCTTAATGATGACAAAAAGCACAACTGAATGACTAAAAAGATGACATTGTTGTATTGCATATAGATTGCACATCATCTTAGGATTGACTTTAGGTTATATTGCATTTTATTTTAGGTTGCATTCATGGACTTTCCAAGGCTGAAGATTTTGTTGGAGGTTTTCCTAGATTTTATAATGGACATTCACCAAAAACACTTAAATCATTCATTAAATTGCATATCATGTCACTTCATGTCATTTCATCCAGTTCCACAACATCTTATATCATATAGTCGCATGTTGCATTATAGTTAGTTACATTGTATATCATCATTTTATCATTTTGCATTCATTTCATTATTTTCACTTGCATTATATCCTTATCTTAATCTATTTTATTAGACACTTTGGATTCATTCCATTATTCATCTTACCTTCATTTCATTATAAGCATATCATTTTAAACAAAACATCATATAGGCACATCATTTCAAATGCATACATCCCATTTCATAGCATACATGTAAATAAATTGTTTGATCATCATAAAGGAGCAACAAATAAGAAAATAAATGAGCATTACCACTACAAAGGATCATTTTCATCTATATGTATATATCATATGAATCACAACTTTCTTCATAATCATACATTATACTAACATGCATCACTATGCATCACATATCATTATTTCATTATCACCACTCATATAAATAAAACATCATATAAGCATATAGCATCATCATGTAAGCACATAGCAACTCATACATTGCATAACTGTAAGATGCATTCCATATCACATGAATGTAACATCATTATTCATAACATATCATCATATCATAAAAAAAGAACATAAGCATACATCTCAAGAACATAGGCATGTAAGACCATCATATATATGCATGAAGCAAATATAGAACATATAATCATGTAAATAATACATCCATCATAAGCATGTAAATAATCATGTAAGCTATTGCATAGAATATGTAGAAATGCATCTATAGAACCATTGTTGCATATCATATGAATAAAAAATAATCAATGTCCATGTCTAGTAATACCAAAGAAACAAGAGTTGTAATAATCAATACATCATAAAGAGAATGTGTATACATCAAAAGGGGACATCATCAATACATTAGTACAGGATAAATGAGGATCAATCTATAATCGTCTCCCTCCAAAATCTGTCAGCCTCATAGCCAATCCACCTCTAGTTATGCCTAAAGGACCCACACCTACACCATTGCCACTTGAATCCCTCCTCGGGCCTATAACCCCTTGACTATTTGTCCCCTGATGAGATCCCCCATTCCTAGAGGTCTATGAATATGATTGTGCCCATCTCTCTGGAGGCACCACCTAAAAATATAAACCTCTATAATAATCAACCCTCCCTATCTAATATAGGAGCTCTCTCATGGTGTCTTGAGTAAGCCCTTGGGCCACTATCTATTGTAAGGTTTCCATGAGATCCTCTTCCTGACCATATCTCTCTATAGAAGTATCTCGCTCAGTCATCAACTAAGCAATTTGTGTTTACGCCTGAACTAGATGACCCTGTACTTGTGCCAGATGTGTTCTCAATTGATCTATAATGCCATGCAATATGTGTGGTTGTGGCTACAATTGTATCTGGGGCTATGGCCATATAAGGGGTTGTGGTCGTACCTATTCCTATGGTAGGAGTAATCTAGGTACCCTATATTGGTGCTTGAGGTGGTGTTGGTGCAATAGGTGGAGCTATTACCTATGGGGGAGGTCTCCTCCATCGTCATCCGCTACCACCCTCATCTCCCCCTCCATCTCCTCCTCTAGAACCCTCCTCACCCCCATCAACCCCATCTCCTCTCCTTTTCCTACTCCATGTAGGCTGCAACTCATCATCCTCAAATAAGGACATAGTCTCCTCTAGATTTGTAAGTGATAGGGAGATTGAATGAGAAGTTACTCAATGAGCCTAAATTGGTCTAATTGTTAAATGGACACAAGGATACGGTTTTTATTTTTTACTAAATTAGTGTTTTGCATCAACAAACTCCAACACCCACACTTCTCCTCAAGCAATCACCCTATTGTGTGTCATGCAACATTGTTCTAGTTTTCTTCCTTAAGTTACTCAAGGTTACTCAAACCCTCCAACATAGGTCCACACCCCAAAATGGTGTCTTGACTATCATGATTTCTTTAATTAGGTCCTTTGTGTGTATTTCAACTTCTTTAGACAAATTAGGAAGGTTCATACATCATTTGGACAATCGGGTTCAACATTTGTGAAAATAGGGCTAAAAAGGACTACTAGCCCATGGAGGGCTAATTGAGTGAATTTTTCTTGCATAGGGAAATGATGACCACAACCTTCAAAAAAACTGACATGGATGGTGTCAATAAGGTGTAAAATCAAGGATTTTCATGGTTTTAGCCCTTGAGAAGTTGGTATGGTGATTGTCCATGTTTTTAGGCTAATAATCAGGGTTTTGAGAGGGTTTCAACCAGGTTACAAAGGAAGTCAATTCTAAACTACAAACCAAGCCCCCAATTAATGTAGGAACCCCTTCCAAACCATTTAAATCAACTTTCCATCACTTCCCTACATGACAATAAGACAAACACTTGCCACACAAACATTTATTTGACTGTTTTATGCATTATGACTACACTTTCACTATTTTATTGCACTTTCAGAGGTTAGAAGAGCATGGAAACCTTCACCAAGGTCTGTGGTAAATTCATAACACCCTTTCAACACCTACCAAAAGATTCCAAAGCATGGATATATACACAAAGAAAGTTTAGACCCAAAAATTCATTAATTCCCCAAAATTGGGTACTTGCTACCAGCTTGAGTTAACACACACTCAGACATTAATAACTTCCAAACCAAAAAATAATAGTCCAATAAATCTAGTGGATTTTTAGAAAAATTAATTAAGAGAAACATATCCAAAATTCATAAAGATCCAACAGTGCCATAAACAGTTATCATCTCATCACCGAAACCAATTTTAACTATCATAAATCTCGTAAATGTATGTTTGCTACCAGCTAGAATTAACACACACTTGCAAGATGAAAAGTAAATTATTTGGAACTCCAAATGCATAAAAAACCCCTTGAATTATAGTGAAGACCTATTCCTCAATTTTTCTTACTCAAATTGGTCATGAGCACAAACAAGTTTGGTCTTACTCACATTGCTAGCCAAATCCATTTCCAATTTGCCTAGCATATGCTCAAAACTCTTCTTTCTCACAACCCTGGCCAAAATTCAAAATATTTACACTATACATGGGTCATACAACTTTTCTAAGTCTATCCATGGGAGCCCAAATCTAGATTTAGACAAGTTGAAACATTTTTGAGGCTCAAACCCTTGATAGGGCAGTCAAAAGCCAAAAATGAAACTAATATATACAATCAACCTCCAAATTCTTAACAAATGAAACTAATACATCATATGACTTGAATTTACATTAATAAAAATCTCCAGCAAGTACAATACAAAAAGGAATTGTCCAATACAGACTGTCACAAGAAAATGTGTTCAAAAACCATTAAAAAGCTAGAATTCTTGATATTTTCAATTGAGAATGTCTTCAAATACAAATGCCAAACCTATACAAATAAGAGGGGGGAATATTTATAGCACCATGAAGCATTTTTGAGGTCTTGTATGGACACATAGCTGTAGGAGGTTTTCTTTTACAATTTTTGTCTTAAAAATGACAATTTTTCCAAACAAGAAAGCAACTTTTGTTGCTCCAAATGACATATTTGAGAAACCTAACCTTTATATCCCTCCTAGACACTTAGAAATGATTAAAATCACTCACAAAACATGTTACAATACTTTCCCAATCATTTTTAGGCCTATAAGGAAATTTCTCACTTTTTAGCCCTTTTGGCCTAGAAGCACAAAATTGACAATTCAAGCCCTAAGAAGCAAAACTTGATCTCTCAAGCACAAAATGAGATCAAACACCAATGAAATGACTAAAAAAAACCTATGAAACTATTTAAAACCTATTACAAGACTTACAAATAGTTAAGCATGAAAATACTAAAAATGGAGAGCATAAGCAAAACTAGGTGCTCCTGCACCATACTCCCCCAAACACAAAGAAGTCATGTGACTCATTGAGATAGAAAAGAAGAAGTTATTAAAGACTTAGAGAAATCATATTCATGCACCTAAGTGGCTTCTGAATGTGGTTTATCTTTCCACTTGATAGGATAATCCATATACACTTGATGGCGAGTCTTCTTGAACACTCTTGAGTCCAATACCTTTTCAGCTTGAGGAATGGATGGAGGAGGCAAAGGAAAGTCTTAAAGTGACTTGTGAACATCTAAAAATCCATCATCCTCCTTAGGAAGCTGACCTTTGAATTCCACCAAATCTGAAACATTGAAAATAGGAGACAAAGAAAGATCAGTAGGCAAATCAATTTTATATGCATTAGAACCATACTTAGCCAATATCTTGCAAGGACCTATCCACCTCATTTGGAGCTTGCTAGGAACTCTCTTTTCCAATCTATACTTGTTCAAATGAACCATCATAGATTCCCCAACTAAAAATTGAACATCCCTCTTTGATGCATCCACTCTAGCTTTCACCTTTTGTGAGGTCTCTTGAAGAGCCTTTCTCACTTGCTCATGAACTTCCTTCATTGATTTGGCCATGTCATCTATTGTACCACTCTTTTTCTGCATGTTACCAAGAACCCTTAACTCCATGACACCCCTTGGGTGCATTCCATAAACAATTTTAAAGGGACTCTTACCAGTTGACCTGTTAACACTATCATTGTATGCAAATTCTGGCTGATGGATGAGCTGATCCCAACTTTGGCCATATTCCTTTGTCAAACACCTTAAGAGGTTGCCAAGAGTCCTATTGACCACCTCAGTTTTCCCATTAGTCTATGGGTGATAAGCTGGACCAAAAGAGAGATTAGTACCCAATCTTTTCCACATTGTCTTCCAAAAATGGCCAAGAAACTTAACATCTCTATTAGAAACAATGCTAGAAGGTAAACCATGGATTCTAATAACTTCCTTGAAAAATAAATAGGCTATATGACTAGCATCATGTGTATTCTTGCAAGGAATAAAGTGTGCCATTTTACTAAATCTATCCACAATCACAAAGATGCTATCAAAACTAGCTTGAGTCTTAGGTAAGCCTACCACAAAATTCATGCTAACACATTCCCAAGGCCTTGTAGAATTGGAAGAGGCTGATAAAGACCAGCATTAGAAGCATTACCTTTTTCTTTCTAACAAACCATACATTTCTCCACATACCTTCTGACATCTCGTTGCATTTTAGGTCAATAATAGAAACGTTGCACCAACTCCAATGTCTTGTTGAGACCAAAATGTCCACTCAAACACCCATTGTGCTTTTCTTGAATCAGATTCTCCTGCATTGAGCTTTTAGGAACACATAGCTACCCACCTTTAAATAACAAACCATTTTGCAAAGTATAATCAGCATATTAACTATGAAAAGAATTATCAAATGCTTGGCAAACCTTATAGATGGCTGCAAAATCTTTGTCATTAGGATACATTCCTTTGAAGCACTCTATGCCAATACTCTGAACCTATACTTCCTACACTATTAGAAGCCTTCTACTCAAAGCATCTGCTACTTTATTGCATTGTCCTTTCTTGTGCTTAAGAGTAAAAGTGTATGACTGAAAGAACTCAACCCATTTAACATGCCTATGATTTAACTTATCTTGTGAATTCAAGAAACTCAAAGCCTGATTATCTATATAAACAACAAACTCCTTTGGAAACAAACAATGTCTCCACTTTCTAAGTGCTTGAATTAAAGCATAGAGTTCCAAATCATAGGGAGAGTACTTCTTTTTAGCATCATTCAACTTTTCACTAAAGAAAGCTACAGGCCTATTATCCTGACTCAACACTGCACCTACTGCAATATTACTAGCATCACATTCAATAGTAAATAACTTGTCAAAACTAGGAAGTATAAGCTCTGGTTGAGAAGCAACCTTGGTTTTCAAAAGTTCAAACCTCTTATTTGCTGCATCTATCCACTAAAACTTTACCCTAGCTCCACCTTTTATAGTATCAAGCATTGGCCCACAAATTTCACTAAACCCTCTTATGAACTTCCTATAGAACTGTGCTAAACCATGAAAACTTCGAACATCACTTGCTGATTTGGGTGTAGGCCAATTTGTGATGGCTTCCACCTTGGTTTTATACATTTTCAAATCTCCACCCGAGATCACAAAGCCAAGATAAACCAATTCCTGTTTCATAAAATCAAACTTTTCTAAATTGATTGTGAGTTGTTCATCATACAATTTGTTCAAAACAATTTCAAGATGCTTCAAATGCTCTTCTTTAGCTTTACTGAATATTAGAATATCATCTAAGTACACCACTACAAATTTACTAATGAAAGCATGCAACACTTCATTCATGAGTCTCATGAATGTACTTGGGGTATTAGAAAGACCAAATGGCATAACTAGCCACTCATAAAGACCCTCATTTGTTTTGAAGGTTGTTTTCCATCCATCACCTTTTATTATGATCTGGTGATAACCACATTTTAGGTCAATTTTTGTAAAATAATTTGCACCCCCCAAACAATCCATCAATCCTCAATCCTTGGAATAGGAAATATATACCTGATAGTGATTCTATTAATGGCACTGGAATCTGTGCATAATCTCCATGTACCTCCTTTCTTGGGTGCTAAAACTACAGCTAATGTACAAGGACTTATACTTTTTCTTATCAGATTTTGATCTAGGAGTTCTTGCACTTGTATTGCCGCTTCTTTTTTCTATTCAGGTGTCATCTTATAGGCTGCCTTGTTTGGTAAAGAGGCTCCTAGTATGAAGTCTATCTGGTGACTAATGGCTCTAGGAGGTGGTAAGGTTGCAGATGTTCCATCCCTTATAATTTCTTTTTAGTTATCAATTATTTTATGCACTTCTTGTGGTATTTTAACCTTCTTCTCCTTTTTTTCTTCCTTGGGTGTCACTATGAGTGCAAATCCCACTCTATCCTCTTCAAGTGTGTTAATAAATTCTTTCTCATTCACAATTAAAATATTCTAATTCTTTGAACTGCTGCCATCTTTCTCTTCATTTATAGACATGATTTTGTATGTAACACCATCTTTTTGAAATGAGTAGGAGTTCTTTTCATGATTGTGTATGGCTTTCCTATCAAATTGCCAAGGTCTACGAAGAAGTAGATGGCAAGCATCTATTGGAAGAATATCACATAAGATCTTATCTTGATACCCTCCTATGGTCAATTCTACCCATGTTTGTTCATTGACAAGAACATGTTGCTCCCTATTCAACCATGTGACTCTATAGGGATGTGTACGAGGGATTCTTTCTGGTGAATACTAAGAGCGGGGGGTGAATTAGTATGCCAAAATTCTTTGCACTTAAACACTTTGCAAGACGGATAGTAAACCGGTAAAACAATTTGGTAGACAAACCGATTAACAAACATGCAAACCAAATAGCTAATAATGCATTCACCCACAGAAGCACAAACACCATAACACAAGATATTTTGATGTGGAAACCCGAATGGGAAAAACCACGGTGAGATGGAACTCACTAGTAACTATCTACAGAATAGAAACCAGACCGGTTAAGGTCTTACAACGTTCTTTACTAGAACAGTTCATGTTAGGAATCTCAGATGTGAGTAATCAACAAGTGAGTGATCTAGCAAATAGCATAGATTGCTTGGTTAGATCCTTGATAGCTTGATCTTAATGCATTACAGAATTACTTCAGTCTTATACACATTCATACTCTCTCTAATTCTTTAGTTACCTTGAACCCTAGCAACAACGTCAACAACAACAACCTTAGAACCCTAGACATGATGTCCTTATAAAGGAAACTGATTTCATGTCGGTCCAATAGGATTACATTACAATTTCCTAGGTTCAATGCATCTGGACATATCTAGCAACACGACACAAAAAGCACCGTTATAGTGTCAACACCGTCAAACAATCGGTGGATGGTAACTCATCACAAAATGTCGGTTGGTAACTCATCACAGAGTATTACTGGTTCATACAAAATACTGGTTGTCGATTTGTCAAAATGAAGACTGGTAAAAATGTGTTATGCCACTTTAATCCCTTGTATCGCTTGGTATCCACGAACCACTTGGGATCGACATGCCGCTTTAGACCAGTAAACACATTCTGCAAAACATGAATAGTCTAAAGACTATAATACAACATACCGGTTGGAACAAATATCGGTTGTGCTCTAACTCAAACATATAAAGAGGATCTTAATGCAAGTGTGTGTCCATCAATGACAATCACAACATTAACATCAAAAATGCCAACAATCTCCCCCTTTGGCATTGATGGCAACACTTAGGAAAATAAAATTTTGACATCTAAGTGTTTTACAACAAAAACATGCCATTAGCAAAATTGTTCCCCCTAAGCATATACACTATCCCTTTAACAATACAATGTCTAACAATTTTGCATATAGAGCATATCAGAGCATATATCAAAGCATATAGAAAAATTTTAAATTGAGATACTTCTCCCCTATACTTCTCCAAAATAGATAGAGTACTTCTCCCCCTTTGCAAAAAATGACAAAGTACCGCTGAACAACCCTATTTCCATTTGATATTAAAATAATAAAAGTTTATGACAACAAGGAATAATACTTGTCAAAAATAGGTTTATAGTCCTGCAAGAATTGTTTCATCGATAGAGACTAGGACTCAAGTAGGGATGTGGCTACTTCTTTCTCTGTTTGCATCTGGGAGACTTGTTCTTCCATGGCATCAACTATGCTCATCTCCTGTGTAACTATTAAGGCATCCAAGTTCAGATAACACTTCTGAAAAATTTGTAGATGTGGGAGTAGAACCAGTTGTAGCTTCTGCAAATCTCTAGGCTGTGTGCTGATCTCTTGCTCCATTTTGGCTGACTGGATGTGAAACCGGTGAATGGTTTGCCCATTAGTTGCAAAGGAATCATAAGGCATCTTGAATGTGCTCATGTAGGACTGTAAGTCTGTTTGAAGCTTTTGCTTCTGAGCTAGCACATCATCATAGAATAGATAGGGTTGATAGATTTTGCTAAGTAGCAAATTTCCCTCATCCAAAGCATCCCTTATATCCTTTTGTTCTTTCTTCAGTTCAGTTTGGAGCTCATTCAACTTCTTCACCAGAGCTATATTAAGAACTTTTTGATGCTCCTTCTTGACACTATTCTCTGCTGCCTCTTCAAGGCTCTGCACTTGATCAACTACTACTGTGCATAGGAGCTTAAGTCTAGCTAGTGATGAATCGGTTTTTGGAAGATTTGTACCGAGTATCAAACTAGTAAGCGTATCCACATCTTCTTGGATTACATCCTGCTCCTTCTTCCATCGAATGATTTCAAGGCATTCTTGGGCTACCTTGATGCTCTGCATTAGCTCTATTTCACTGGCAGATTGGAGATCTATAGGACTGGTGAGATCAACTGGTTTAGCTTGACTCCTGGTTACCTTCAGAGTCTCCATCTGGGTGCTCTTTACTGCTTCTCCTGCCTTGTCCTCTTTTGCTTTATTTTTCTCCACTTCTCTCCTCTTCTCTGCTTCCTTGTCTTCCTTAGCCTTTTTCTTTTCTGCTTCCTTTTTCTTTTCCTGTTCCTTATCTTCTTCTTCCTTCTTTTTCCTCTCTACTTCCTTCTTCTTCCTCTCCTCTTCATCTTTCTTCTTCTTTTCTTATTCTTCCTTCTTCTTTTTCTCCTCTTCATCCTTTTTCTTCTTTCCTTCATCTTCCTTCTTTTTCTTCTCCTCTTCATCCTTTTTTTGCTTCTCTTCTTCATCCTTCTTCCTCTACTTGGCCTCTTCCTTCACCACTTCCTGTCTGTCCTCGACTTTCTTCTCCTATTCAACCTATTGCTGTTGTCTTGTTGCCTCAGATGGTATCTCCTGGGTAACATCTTATCCATCTAGGGCATCGACATCAATAGTGTCGACCGGTTCATCGACTGGATTTCCTTCATCATCAAGTACTTCACTTGGTTTAGATATAACCGGTTCTTTCTCAGCTTGCCAGTTGGCTTCAACCACTCAATGCATCTTCAGAGCATCTAGAGCACGAGTATGTGTATCCTTGAGCACTTCCTTGCCTTTTCCTTCTAGTAACAATAGTCTTCTTCTTCTCATGAAGAAAAGACCTTTGTATTTGTTCATGACATCGAACAGTTCCGAATTTGATACATCAGGAAAATGTTCAGCAAAGACTTTTTCTCTCATTTCCTGTTCCTGCTCTATGGCAATGCGCCATTTATTGTCTAAGGACTTATACAAAGAATCCGGTGTTTCAAATCTAATTTCTGAAGGGGACCGGTCATTAACACATAAATATTGAATTATTTCTTTTTCCACCGCCTCCTTTTCATCATCATTAAAGTCATCAAAATAATCAATTAAATCATTCAATACTTTTCTCCTAATGTTTTTTATAGTTCTTTGACAATGTGTCAAAGGTTTGTAGGAGGAGATATCAATATTTACTGGTGTAGATGATGTCGGTTCATTCTTGGTTTTCTTTCTTGTCTGTCTTGCCTTCTTGGGCTGCTCCTCAGACACAGTTTCCTCTGAGTCTGGAGAGTTTCTTTTTGTCTTCCTTTTCCTCTTAAAGACTTTAGCCAGTGCTGCTTCCGGTTTCTTTTTGGCTTGTGACCACTTGGTCACTTTTGGAGTTGCAGTAGTAACTGGTGTAGACGCTGCAGGTTATTTTCCTTTCTTTGCTGGTGGTTCCTCAACCGGTGCTATCCTCTCTAGGTAGGTGCCGGTTCTCTTTGCCTTAGGATCAAGCAGTGAGGCAATAAGGGTAGAGGCATACCCTTCCAGCATATCGTACATCACCTCATAGCCCATTAGCTCTACTTCTTCCTGTCTAGGCTCAACAGCCTCCATTATGCATTTATCTACTTGGATGGTGAAGGAGATGTCATCTTCATATTTCTTGATGATATCACCTAAGATCCTCATCCTTTGACTCATTTTTTGTCTGAACTCATCAAAATACTTGTTCAGAACATCAGGGTAACCGGTTCCCACTGCTTGCAAACTTTCCTTTATCTGCTTGGTAATCGGTTGGTCTGCAGACCACTGAATGTCTCCCACTCCTGGGAAGTATCCTTGAAAGTAAAAGAACAACTTGACTAGTAGTTGTCCGAACTTAAACCTTTGTGCATTATCCTATTTGATCGACTTCAGGTTTGACAGGAGTTGCCTCTACATACTGGTGCATAGCTCAAATGATGCGTCCTCCTTAATCATCCGGTGAGCGACATTTACCGCTGCAGCAGATACAAAGTTAATTCTACTGGTTGAGAACGTCCGGTAGCCTATCACCATGCAGACATACTTAACCAGATCACCCTTGATGGATTTGACTGTCATGCCTCATGAGTCGCTCACTAAACTGGTGAGCCTTGTCATTTCAGTTTTGCTTATTGTCCTTAGGGCTGGCACTTCCCCTGTGTTGTAGAAACTGGTAACTGCATGAATTGCCTGCGGTGTAATATAATGCATCCTCTCTAGGTACATCTTGTCACCATGGACTCTACTCAAAATGATCCTTATGTGATCTTCCATAAAATCATCTAGGAAATAGACAACATTGTGGAGTTTCTTCTTCTCCAAGATATTATACTCCAGTTTGATTTTCTTATCCTTGCCACAAAACAAACCTAACTAGGAGTGGATAGCAAGAGACCCTAGGTCTTCAATCTTGTAGTCTATGTAGTCAGAAATTCTCTCTTCTACTATCACACTAGCTAGAACTTGTGATAGAGCATTATAAGAACCAGTATGAGATGCGGAAGCCAGGATAGAAACTTTAAGAACTTCGAGAAATACCTTTTTTAAAACATCTGAATTTAGGGCTTTCCGATTCTTCTTCACTCCACACTCCGTCGGTTTGCTGAATCACCACTTTGTGTTCTCCACTTGACTGTTTGCAGTTTGAATTTGAATCTACTTTGCGGTTTGTCAATTTCTTAAGATCTCAGCTCAAATCGCCATTTCATCATTCTGCTCTCTGAAAAAAAACTTTTCTTTACTCGAAAATAGATAGTGAGAAATGATTTGAAAAATGCCTTTAAACATATCTCTCACCTACCATCATTAATGCTCCTCTATTAGGGCAAAAACCCTAATTTTCTTTTTTACCATTTTTCGGTCTTCTGCCAAGCGACAAGTATCACATACTGGTTAAGGTCTTTGACCAGTGTAAACTGGGGGTTTGAAACATTTTGCCGTTTTCTCCCCCTAAACTTTTCTGAGGCTTACTTTGTTGGTTCCAATATTTCCACACTAGGTGCAGAAACCAGTTCCTCTTGTAACACCACTGGTTTCTTCTTCCAGGTTTTGTTCATATCTACTTGATTGGAGTCAACATCAATGTCTCCTTTGGGAGTGACCGATATATCATCATATATGTTCTTTCTTGATCTACAGAATCTAGCAATGTGACCTAGTTTGTTGTAGTGATAGCAGACCAATCCAGGTGCTGTCCAAGGTCCATTGTTAATGTTTCCATTCTCCCTTCTGCATATTGCAGCAGTGTGACCATGACCATGAAAGATCATACAATTTTCCCTCCATCCGGTTGCTGCTTGATAGCCACTACTTCTTGGCTGATGATTGAAGATATTAAACTGGTTCTGATTACGGTTCACAAAAGGTTCAGGACCAACTCCTTGGGTCCTTTGAGGATATCTTCTAGTGTCATTCATGACAGACCTGCATTCAAGTGCTCTATGCCCATACTTGTGATAACTCAATGATGAATGAATAGTACCAAACCGGTACTGAGAGGGGGGGGTGAATCAGTACAAACAAAAATATAGTCCAAAACTAGTTTGACAACAAATACTCCAAATGATTGGCAAGCAGTGATACTAGTTGAAACAGAGTGCAATCGATAAGACCCAAAATAACTAAAACAATCATAAACCGGTCACTCACTAAGCTTTCCTCTTAGCTCAACACTATAGTACCATTACACCCTCATGCATGAACAGGTAAACTATCATCAGATCTTCACAATAGTTAGTTCAATATGTTTTATAGACAGGCATAAAACACAGAACCATCATATGCTCAACAGGTAATAACAAAGCATCACAAGATAAAAGTATCACACATGACACACATATTTTTCATGTGGAAACCCAACTGGGAAAAACCATGATGGGGATGAATACCCACAAGCTATTTTTGAACTCTTTAGAAGTCTGATCTGTTAGGAGCCTTGTCCGGTTAAAGACATTACAATAGGCTCTTCTAGGAACTAATCCTGTTAGGGATCACCCGGTTAAGGGATGGCTACAATACCAGGTTAAGGGTTAAAACCGGTTAGGGTTACCTTGTTAGAGGATTTCAAGAACTCAATAGCTAAAGGATCTATAGAGCTCTATAGCTTCCCAGAACTCAATAACTTTGAGTTACCTTGTTAAGGGATTTGAATCAAGCTGGTTAAAGCTACCCTGTTAAGGGATTTGTATCAAGCTGGTTAAGGCTACCCTGTTAAGGGATTTCAAAACTGTTGAAGTGGTTAAAGATCAACAGGAATTACAATGATCTGGTAACAACACTCAATGCTCATGCAGATCCATTTTGGCTCCTCTTCACCTTCTGCACATTCACTTTGCAGGTATCTCTTCTCTCCTTTGGTTTGGCAAGAATCACGTATCACTTCCTTTGGATACACACACACAACTTTTGCCAACAACCTTAGAAAGAAACACAACATCGACCTTATAGGAAATAGACAGGTCAGTAGCAAAAACCCTAAACCCTAAACCTATTAGGTTAAGCAATTCAAACGGTTCAATCCTGATCGTTGAATTATACTGCATTAAATGCAACAATCTTGAATTGATCTCAAGACATTCTCCATTGTCCATTATCCACCAATTTCATGGCAACTGATAACCCATCACGCGTTATCACCGTTTGACAAACTTGTACATTTCCGATGTAGATAGGAATAGTCTTCTTCATGCAAGATCCTTCACACGCATAGGGCTTACGTGGCAACATGACCCGTTCTCCGTTATACTGCTAACTCATCACACAAAGATCACTGATTGAGTCACACAGGCTTGAGGTACTCCAACCAAAAATCCTAAAGTGGAAACTACCTACCAACTGGTAGCCATACAATGCTTCTATGTGCCGGTTCCCATAACTACATGTCGGTTCTCCTTGAGCAAATACATTGTTTCACTTTGGCATATATACCGGTTCTCTCTTCTCACATATCACATATGCCGGTTCACTTCATATCACATATTGACATCAATGACAACATACAATATCATTATGTCCTTATACTAGTTCACATAATGCCAACAATCTCCCTCTTTGGCATTGATGACAATATACAAAGATATCTCTCCGCTTCACATCTTCTCCCACATTTTCTACAGATATCTTTTCTGCTTCACTCCTTCTCCCCCTTTGACAACAATGCCAAAGTGGAGGCACAATCATCCCTGTTCCATTATGCTGCTCCCTCTGAGGAGTAGCATCCTTCAACACATTAATCAACAAAAAAATCTGACTATGCAATACCTGACTGATGTGGAACAAATACTTTTAGTTCAGCTCCTGAAGGGGCAATACCCCCAATTCACCTCTTAAATGCACAAATGTAGTCTTTGGGAGAGGCTTGGTGAATATGTCTACTAATTGCTCCTTATTGGAAACATGTTCCAGTGCAATCTCTTTATTCTGAACCTTTTCCCTCAAGAAATGATACTTAAGCTCAAAATGCTTGGTTCTAGAATGTAAAACTGGATTCTTTGAGATATTGATAGTACTTGTGTTATCACAGAATATACTTACCGGTTCAGATACAGGGATTTTGAAGCCATTTAAAACATGCTTCATCCAGATTGTCTGAGTGCAGCTCATGAAAGCTGCAACATACTCTGCTTCCATTGTAGATTGAGAGATACAACTCTACTTTTTACTCATCCATGAGACCAGTCTACCACTGAGAAAGAATGCACCATCGGTTGTGCTTTTTCGGTCATCCACATTACCTACCCAATCAGCATCTGTGAATACTTTCAGAATGAAATCATTGTTGTATGGGTACCACAATCCATAGTCAACTGTTCCCTTCAGATACCTAAGAATCCACTTGACTACAACCAAGTGGGATTCTCTTGGACTTTTCTAGAACCTTGCAGTAATGCCAACTACATGTGCAATAGCCGGTCTACTATGCACTACATAATGCAACATACCAATCATTGATCAGTATTCCTTCTCATCAACTAGTGCGAAATCATCCTCTTTTGTCAATTTGCAACTGGTCACCATCAGTGTACCAACCGGTTTGCTATCTTCCATGCCAAAGGTCTTCAACACCTCTTTGACATATTTGGACTGAGTGATAAAGATTCCATCTTTCATCTGCTGGATCTACAGTCCAATGAAGAACTTAATCTCCCCTCAAACTCTTTCTTCATCTGATCAGCAAACTCATGACTCATCTTGTCATCTCCACCAAAGATAATGTCATCAACAAAAACCTCATAGATCAGGATCTGATCTCCTTCAGACTTCAAGTAGATATTGCTATCTTCACTTGTTCTCTCAAATCCAATCTTCACAAGATGGGAATGTAGGTGCTCATACCATGCCCTAGGTGCTTGCTTTAGACCATATAAGGCTTTATGTAGCCTGCACACCATATCACTGTCTTCAGATAAGGAAAACCCATCCAGTTGCTCTATATACACCTCCTTTTCAAGTAAACCATTTAGGAATGCAGATTTTACATCCATTTGATATACTTTTTACCCTTTAAAAGCTGCATATGCAAGAAGCATACGAACTCCTTCCAATCTGGCTACAGGAGCAAAGGTTTCTCCATAGTCTTCTCCTTCTTCTTGAGCATATCCTTTGCACACCAATCTGGCTTTATTCCTAATCACTGTGCCATCCTCATTCAGCTTGTTTCTAAACACCCATTTGGTGCCAATGACATTTTTATGCTCTGGTCTAGGTACCAAGGACCATGTACCATTTTTCTCTATCTCATCAAGTTCCTCCTCCATTTCCTTGATCCAGTCTCCATCTTTATGAGCCTCTTTGAATGATTTAGGCTCAAATTCAGAGATCATACATGATTTTTCTCTGACCTTTCTTCTTGTAAGGATTCCTACATCCTTATCTCCTACGATCTTCTTAGGATTGTGATTCAGCTTGACATACTGAGAAATGGTCTTGACTAGTTCTTCTTGCTTTTCCTCTTCATCCTCATCTTCATTAGTATCACCATTCACCAGTTCAGGAACACTGTTACTGGTACTTGGTTGACTGACAACCGGTTCTTAGAAGGTTGTAATTGGTTCATTTACAACTTGTTCAATGTCAGTTTCCTTAGTTTTCTTAGAGGATTCATCAACTCTTACATTGACACTTTCCATAATTCTCTGAGTCCTATTATTGTAACACTTGAGAGCTTTACTCTTGGTGGAATATCCTAGGAATATTCCCTCATCACATTTAGCTTCAAATTTATCCTATTGTTCACTCCTCTTGATGTAACATTTGCTGCCAAATACCCTAAAGTAGCTAACCATAGCTGTCTTACTGGTCCAATACTCATAAGGAGTTTTGTCCTTACCTTTCTTGATGAGTACCCAGTTCATAGTGTAGACTGCAGTGCTCACCGCTTCTCTCCAAAAGGTGTGAGCTACCTTTCCTTGAATCAACATGGTTCTAACTGCTTCAACCATAGTCCGGTTATTCCTCTTTGCTAGGCCATTTTGTTGTCGAGTTCGGGGGGCAGATAGTTGCCTTTTGATGCCAAATTCTTCACAGTACTTGTTGAACTCACCAGAAGTGAATTCCCCTCCTTGATCAGTTCTGAGACACTTGATCCTTTTACCGCTTTCCTTCTCCACTAATGCTCTAAAAGCTTTGAATTTCACAAAAGCTTCAGACTTGTCTTTCAAGAATGTGACCCACATCATTCTTGAGCAGTCATTAGTGAGAATCATGAAGTACCTATCACCCTGCACACTTCTAGTTTTCATAGGACCACACAAATTAGTATGCACAAGATCAAGCAAGTTGTCAGTAGTGAAAGATTTACCTTTAAAGGTTGAGGAAGACATTTTCCCTAATTGACACTCTCTACACAAGGTATTATCTGGTTTTCTTAGCATCGACAACCCTCTAACTACCTTGATCTTACTAGCCTTCACAATGTTATCAAAGTTTACATGGCAGAGTCTCCTATGCCATATCTAGCTATCATCAAGCTTAGCCATAAGACATGTACTTATATTTGCATTCAGATGAAATAGGTTACCTTTGGTCTGCATGTCAGTGGCCACCAATTCACCATCTTTTCCTTTGATTCTACAAACTCCACTCTTGAATTCTAGAGTGAGGCCACTGTCATTTAGCTGGGCAACACTCAGAAGGTTGTGTCTGAGACCATCAACCCAGTACAAATTGTCAGCACTACTCTTTCCATTCAGAGAGATGGACCCTCTACCTCTGACCATGCATGGTGCATCATTGCCAAAGTGAACCAAACCACCATCATACTCCTCCAAGGATAGAAACTTGCTCCAGTCACCTATCATATGGTGAGAACAGCCACTGTCAATGATCCACTCATTGGAATTATCAAACCAGGAGGCAAGAGCCTTCTTGTCTGCCACATCTTCCTTTACAGCAACAAACACAATGTCTTCATTCTCTTCAACTTCTGATTCCTCATCTGTGACACCTTCATCAACTACCACAAAACAGTTTCTCTGGTTTCCTCGTTTGAATTTCCTGAACCTTTCTAGTTTGTCCTTGTTATCGCCATTAGGACAATTTATAGAAATATGTCCTATCCGGTTACAAGAAAAGCATTTCAAAGGTAGCTTACCTTTTTATTTACCAGTTCCTTTAGGAAGCTTCCTAGCAAGGAGAGCTTCAAATGCCATCAAAATCTCCTCATCATTCATTTCTCTGCTCTGACTAGGTTCACCACTAGTGCTAGCTTCTTTTCCTTTTCTGGATGGTAAAGCAGAGGCTTTAAATGTTGATTCAGTCTTTTGAACACTACCATGAAAACTATTTAGCTCATAGGCTATCAGCTTGGCTATGATGGAGTCCAAGGATACCTTAGTCTTGTCTATTGATCTCAGCTCCTGAATAACAACAACCCTTATTGCATAGACTGGCAATAGGGATCTCGGGACTTTGCTTACCACAGTGGAATCTTCTATTTTACCACCTACACTCTTGATTTCTCCAACAACCATTTTGATTCTTATTCCATACTGTTGAATGGTCTCACCTTCAACCATCTGCATATCTTTAAACTTCCCTCTCAAGCTTTCTTCCTTAGCCTGTTTTACATGTTCATCACCACCATAGATATTTTCAAGAGCATCCCATACCTCTTTGAGATTTACCTTGTCCTGAACATCAATAAACTCAATGTCAGATAGACTACTAATGAGAGCTTCCATGACTTGCCCATTTTCTTGTATCTATCTCTTTTGGTCATCGGTGAGAGTACCGGTAGGGACAACATAGACATTCTCAACATAACTCCAGTGTTGAGTACCCATGCTTCTGATGAATATCTTCATCCTATCTTTCCATATACCAAAAATTTCCCTGTTAAACTTTGGACCTTCCCTCTTCATCATTTGACTGGGATCTTTACCTCAAGCGGTTAAGCTTACAACACAAAGGACCTAGAGTGCTCTGATACCAATTAATAACTCAATGATGAATGAATAGTACCAAACCGGTACTGAGGGGGGGGGTGAATTAGTACAAACAAAAATACAGTCCAAAACTGGTTTGACAACAAATACTCCAAATGACTGGCAAGCAGTGATACTAGTAGAAACAGAGTGCAACCGGTAAGACCCAGAATAACTAAAACAATCATAAACCGGTCACTCATTAAGCTTTCCTCTTAGCTCAATACTATAGTACCATTACACCCTCATGCATGAACAGGTAAACTATCATCAGATCTTCACAATAGTTAATTCAATATGTTTTATAGATAGGCATAAAACACAGAACCATCATATGCTCAACAGGTAATAACAAAGCATCACACATGACCCACATATTTTTCACGTGGAAACCCAACTGGGAAAAACCACGATGGGGATGAATACCCACAAGCTGCTTTTGAACTCTTTAGAAGTCAACTTTGTTAGGAGCCTTGTCCAGTTAAAGACATTACAATAGGTTCTTCTAGGAACCGATCATGTTAGGGATCACCCGGTTAAGGGATGGCTACAATACCCGATTAAGGGTTACCTTGTTAGAGTATTTCAATAACTCAATAGCTAAAGGATTTCTAGAGCTCTATAGCTTCCCATAACTCAATAACTTTGAGTTACCCTATTAAGGGATTTGTATCAAGCTAGTTAAAGCTACCCTGTTAAGGGATTTGTATCAAGCCGGTTAAGGCTACCCTATTAAGGGATTTCACAACTATTGAAGTGGTTAAAGATCAACAAGAATTACAATGATCTGGTAACAACACTCAATGCTAATGCAGATCTATTTTGGCTCCTCTTCACCTTCTGCACATTCACTTTGTAGGTATCTCTTCTCTCCTTTGGTCTGGCAAGAATCACGTATCACTTCCCTTGGATACACACACACAAATTTTGCCAACAACCTTAGAAAGAAACACAACATTGACCTTATAGGAAACAAATGGGTCAGTAGCAAAAACCCTAAACCCTAAACCTGTTAGGTTAAGCAATTCAAGCGGTTCAATCCTGACCATTGAATCATACTGCATTAAATGCAACAATCTTGAATTGATCTCAAGACATTCTCCATCGTCCATTATCCATCGATTTTATGGTAGTTGATAACCCATCATGCATTATCACCATTTGAAAAACTTCGCACATTCCCTTGGTAGATAGGAATAGTCTTCTTCATGCAAGATCCTTCATGCGCATAGGGCTTATGTGGCAACATGACCTATTCTCTGTTATACTACTAACTCATCACACAAAGATCACCGATTGAGTCACACAAGCTTGAGGTACTCCAACCGAAAATCCTGAAGTGGAAACTACCTACCAACCGGTAGCCATACAATGCTTCCATGTGCTGGTTCCCATAACTACATGCCATTTCTCCTTGAGCAAATACACTGCTTCACTTTGGCATATATACCAGTTCACACATATGCCAGTTCACTTCATAGCACATATTGACATCAATGACAACATACAATATCATTATGTCCTTATACCGGTTCACATAATGCCAACAACTTGTTGCATGCATAATAGTTACCATTGAATCTATAGGATCTAGGCTTATCATTTAGGAAATAAGGAAAATTGTTGTAAGCTTTCCTCCTACACACATTTGCAGTATGTCCTTCTGTAAGATAGTTAAAACAAACAGGTTTAAACTTTTTCTTACCTTTATCCTTTGATGTTGGTTTTTTTTTTTATGCTCCAGCATTTGTACTAGAGGTCTCACCTTCCTCATGACCGGAATAACCGAGTCCATTGGTATTCTTGACTAGTTTGGTAGATTCAAGCTTTTACTCAAGCTTGACAGTACTCTTGTTGAACTTAGCAAGTATTTCCTTTGACTTAGAGAGTTCTTTGGAAATAGCAACATTTGCTTCCATCAGGTTTTCATTCACAGAGATGGCACTATTCAGTTCACCTTGCATGTTGTCCTTTTCCAGTTTGCTAGCATGGAGTTGAGTAGTTAGGGCACTGATCTCTTGTTTCAGCTTGGAGATCTCATGATCTCTTTCTTTCACCAGATCTTCAGCTTTCCTTCGATTCTCAAGCTCTTGACACATCCAGATAGTTAGTCCTTCCAACTCCTTTCTTAGGTTGGAGTTTGATTCATTCAACTTGTTTACTTCTGCAATTAGGGCTTCCATGTTTGCTTCATCAGCAAAACTATATTTAGATAGCTCTGTCAACTTTTTTGCATGTTCTCTCCTTTTTGCTTGAGATGCCTTGTATTTGATCATAAGATCATCATAGGCTTGCTCATACTGAGTGAGCCGTTGAGTAAGTTCCCTCAAGGTGTGTTCCCCCATATCTCTTTCCAAGTGGTTAAACTTATAGAAAGGTAGGCTTTGATACCAATTGATGAATACTAAGAGGGGGTGGGTGAATTAGTATGCCAAAATTCTTTGCACTTAAACACTTTGCAAGATGGATAGTAAATCGGTAAAATAATTTAGCAGACAAACTAGTTAACAAACATGCAAACCAAATAGCTAATAATGCATTCACCCACAGAAACACAAACACCATAACACAAGAGATTTTGATGTGGAAACCTGAATGGGAAAAACCACAGTGAGATGGAACTCACAAGTAACTATCTGTAGAATAGAAACCAGACCGGTTAAGGCCTTACAACATTCTTTACCAGAACAGATCCTGTTAGGAATCTCAATCTCTATTAGGAGATAAGTTCGATTAAAGACTACCTTGCTAGAGGATTTTATATCCACAGATGTGAACCACCTTGTTAGAGGATTTACAAGAGGCTTTTGGGCCTACTCGGTTAAGGGATACAGACTTGTCAAAGATGTGAGTAATCAACAAGTGAGTGATCTATCAAATAGCATAGATTGCTTGGTTAGATCCTTGATAGCTCGATCTTAATGCATTACAACATTACTTTAGTCTTCTACACATTCATACTCTCTCTAATTCTTCAGTTACCTTGAACCCTAGCAACAACCTCAACAACAACAACCTTAGAACCCTAGACATGATGTCCTTATAAACAAAACTGATTTCATGTCGGTCCAATAGGATTACATTACAATTTCCTATGTTCAATGCATCTGGACATATCTGGCAACACAACACAAAAAACACCGTTATAGTGTCGGCACCATCAAACAATCGGTGGATGGTAACTCATCACAAAATGCCGGTTGGTAACTCATCACAGAGTATTATCAGTTCATACAAAATATCGGTTGCCAGTTTGTCAAAATGAAGACTGGTAAAAATGTGTTATGTCTCTTTGATCCCTCGTACCACTTGGTATCCACAAACTGCTTGAGGTCGACATGCCGCTTTAGACTGGTAAACACATTCTACAAAACATGAATAGTCTAAAGACTATAATACAACATACCGGTTGTGCTCTAAATCACACATATAAACAGGATCTTAATGCAACTGTGTGTCCATCAATGACAATCATAACATGAACATAAAAAATGCCAACACTTTCTATTTTGAGTTTCCTCACTGCTTCTTATGAAACTATGTTATCTGTGGATCCTGAATCAATGACCACCTTGCATACCTTTCCCATGATCTTGCACTTAATTCTAAACAATGACCTTCTTTGAATGGGTTCCTCCTTTATTGGCTCCTTTATCAAGACTCTTCTCATCATCAAACTCTCACCATCTTCTGATGTTAAGCTCACTTCATGAGCTTTGCTACTTGTTGCACTTTCTTGCACATAATTCACTTTTTTTTCACCTCCTTGTGATGAAGTGGGTTTCTCTGGACATCTGTAGGTAGGGTGCCCCAGCTTTTGATAGTTTTAGCATTTCATGGTGGAGAAGTAGGACCCTCTTCCTAGTCCACTAGATCTACCTCTACCTAGGCTTCTAGATCCCCTTCCTCTATAGTCGCTCTTGCTATATGAATTCCCACTTTACTCAATAAGTTTGGATTCTCCTTGGGACCTTTGATCTCCTCTTCCACCAAAACTTCCTCTATGGCCTCTACCATCTCTACCCCTACCTCTTCCTCTATTTCTTTGCTCTTGCTTTCTCTTAATCTTCTCTTCCACTTTAAGTGCTAGTTGCTAACACTTGTGAACTATTTGTGGACATAACAAACTCATCTCTTCTTTTATGTTGCATCTTAGTCCATTCAAATACCTTGCTAATTTTATACTCTCATCCTCTACTAACTTAGATCTCATGCATAGTTTTTGAAATTCTTCAGTGTAGCTACTGACATCTAAGTCTTTTTGCCTCAAATTTTGTCTTTTTCTGTGTAGTTGGATCTCATAGTCTTCAGGAAGATAGGTTTCTCCAATCTTGCATACCATTGCTTTCTAGGTGGCTATTGGTTGTTTACCCTCTTTCACCCTTTCCTCTTGGATGAACTTCCACCAAGTTAAGGTTGTCCCTCTCAACCTGGATTTAGCTACTTTAACCTTTTGTGCTTCAATTATTCCATCACATTCAAAATGGTTTTCTAGGCCTGTAATCCATTCTATAAGAGCATCTCAATCAATTTTTCCACTCAAAAGAGCCACTCCCTCTAAGGTTTTACCACTTGTAGCTCTCAAATCCTTCAATAATGGTTCTTTCTCAATAACAGGGTCAGGTATGGGAACCTCATCTTCTATTGCCACCATTTTGCCCTTATCTCCAACCTTATCATGGACTTCTTCAGTCTTAACTTTAACTTCAACTAGTTTTGTTGCTAGTTGCTCCAACCTCTCTCTAAGTGCTCTATTTTCTTCTTCTTGGCTAACTCAACATTTGTCACCATGTTTTCTTCTAATGATTTTATTGATCCTAAGTCAATTTCTTTTCTCTTTTCACCTAAATCTTACTTAAGCACTGATACCACTATAATAGGGAGATTGAATGGGAAGTTACTCAATGAGCCTAAATTGGTCTAATTGTTAAATGGACCCAAGGATATGGTTTTTCTTTTGTATTCAATTAGTGTTTTGCAACTTCAAACTCCAACACCACACTTCTCCTCAAGCAATCACCCTATTGTGTCTTCTGCAACATTGTTCTAGTTTGCTTCCTTAAGTTACTCAAGGTTACTCAAACCCTCCAACATAGGTCCACACCCCAAAATGGTTTCTTGAATATCATGATTGGTTTAATTAGGTCCTTTGTGTCTATTTCAACTACTTTAGACAAATTAGGAAGGTTCATACATCATTTGGACGACCGGGTTCAACATTTGTGAAAACAAGGCTAAAAAGGGCTACTAGCCCGTTGAGGGCTAATTGAGTGAATTTTGCTTGCATAGGGAAACAATAACCACACATATTCACAAATAATGACATGGATGGTGTCAATAAGGTTTTAAATCAAGGATTTTCATGGTTTTAGCCCTTGAGAAATTGGTATGGTGACTGTCCACATTTTTAGGCTAATAAGTAGGGTTTTGAGAGGGTTTCGACCAGGTTACAAAGGAAGTCAATTCTAAACTACAAACCAAGCCCCCAAATTCATGTAGGAACCCCTTCCACACCATTTAAATAGAATTTACATCATTTCCCTACATTACAATAAGACAAACACTTGCCACACAAACATTTACTTGACTGTTTTATGCATTATGACTGCACTTTCACTATTTTACTGCACTTTCAGAGGTTAGAGGAGTATGGAAACCTTCACCAAGGTATGTGTTAACTTCATAACACCCTTCCAACACCTACCGCAACATTCCAAAGCATGGATATATACAAAAAACAAGTTTAGACCCAAAAATTCATTAATTCCCCAAAACTGGGTAGTTGTTGCTAGCTTGAGTTAACACACACTCAGACATTAATAACTTCAAAACCAAAAAATAATAGTCCAATTGCTCCAATGGAGTTTTAGAAAACTTTATTAGGAGAAAAATACCCAAACTTCACAAAGATCCAACAGTGCAATAAACAGTTATCATCTCTACACCGAGACCAATTTTGACTGTCATAAATCTGGTAAATGTATGCTTGCTGCCAGCTAGAATTAACACATACTTGCAAGATGAAAAGTAAATTGTTTGGAACTCAAAATGAATCCAAAACCCCTTTAATTATAGTGCAGACCTCTACCTCAAGTTTGCTTACTAAAATTGGTTTTGAGCACAAACAAGTTTGGTCTTACTCACATTGCTAGCCAAATCCATTTCCAATTTTCCTAGCATATGCTCAAAAACTCTTCTTTCTCACAACCCTGGCCAAAATGTGAAACATTTACACTATAAATGGACCATAAAACTTGTCTAAGTCCATCCATGGGAGCCCAAACCTGGATTTAGACAAGTTGAAGCATTTTTGAGGCCCAAACCCTTGACAGGGCAATCAAAAGCTAAAAATGAAACTAATTTATACAATCAACCTCCAAATGCTTAACAAATGAAACTAATACATAAAATTCCTTGAATTTACATTAAGAAAAATCTCTAGCAATTACAATACGGAAAGGAAATGTCCAATACAGATTGTCATAAGAAAATGTGTTCAAAAACCATTAAAAAACCATAATTCTTGATATTTTCAATTGAGAATGTCTTCAAATACAAATGCCAACCCTACAAAAAGAAGAGGGAGGAATATTTATATCACCATGAAGTATCTATGAGTTTCTATATGGACACATAGCTTCAGGAGGTTTTCTTTTACAATTTTTGTCTTAAAAATGACAATTTTTCCAAACAAGAAAGCAACTTTTGTTGCTCCAAATGACATATTTGAGAAACCTAACCTTTATATCCATCCTAGACACTTAGGAATGATTAAGTTGACTCAAAAAACATGTTCCAACACTTTCCCAATCATTTCTAGGCCTATAAGGCAATTGCTCACTTTTTAGCCCTTTTTGGCCTAGAAGCACAAAATTGACAATTCAAGCCCCAAGAAGCAAAACTTGATCTCTCATGCACAAAATGAGATCAAACACCTATGAAATGACTAAAAAAAACCTATGAAAACATTCAAAACCTATTACAAGACTTACAAACACTTAAGCATGAAAATACTAAAAATGGAGAGTATAAGCAAAACTAGGTGCTCCTGCACTAGTAAGCCTTGGGAACTGGTGCTCTGTGATATATTATGCATATTGTGTTATCATTCCCTTGTCTGATACCATACACAAGCAATCCCATGCTTTTCCACCCAGTGACAAAATATCTATCTCATGGGGTATCCCCTGTACTTGACCATACTACCTGTAAACCCTGGTAACAATAAAGTGCTCAATGATATATGGGGTCTTGTAGATCAAGTGCCTAGAAGTTAAAACATATGGCATCTCCCTCTAGACATCTTCCAACTACTTGCAATCTAGGTATGGTCTCCATACTACTAACACTAGATCATCTAAAACTCTTCTTGAGTACTCTAGCTTACCCAGCTTGTGTTGGACAACTACCTCGACATATGCATACACATAAGGTCTACCTATTGTTCGGATCCTATTGGCCAATGATCATGCTATTGGGATATGCTTCAAAGCCCAAATCTATAGTAATATCACCCCAGTTGACAAAGAAGTGATAAATAATGATGAAGAATAGATACCCCAACTGGTACTGAGAGGTGGGGGGTTGAATCAGTATAGATAAAACTTTCATAACCACTTATCTAGTTGAAGCAATACCAACTAATTTTCATCATTACTGAACTTAACCATGACACCATAAACTGATAATTTTGAATACGTCAAATACGATCAATACACGAAATCAATTTCACCCATAAACATACGCATGTGATATGCAAGTAATACCATAACCTATTAACTCTGCATGGATAATCTTTCAACCAAATAATTCAGAAACATCACATGAAAAATGCATAACACATAACACAAATTTTTCATGTGGAAAACCAAATGGGAAAAACTATGGTGGGGATGAATACCCACAAGCTTGTTTTGAATACTTTTGAAGCTCGCCCTGTTAGGAGCCTAGTCCAGTTAAAGACTTTACAATAGGTTATGCTAGGAACCAATCCTATTAAAGATCACTCGGTTAAGGGATGGCTATATACCCTATTAAAGGTTGAAACCCTGTTTAAGGTTACCTAATTGGAGGATTTGAAGAACTCAATGATCTTGAGTCACCTGGTTATAGGTTTTACAATAAACCTGTTAAAGCTACCCGGTAAAGGGATTTTCCAACTATTGAAATGATTAGAAGACAACTGGTAAAAATCTGATCTGATAATAGCACTACATGCCAAGGCAGATCCTTTTCATATCCTCTACTCTGCAATCACACTCTGTAGTTTCCCTCTTACTGGTCTGGCAAGTATCAAGTATCTCTTCACTCGGATACACACACAACATTTGCCAACAAATTTACAACAAAAACATCATCGCCCTTATAGGTAATAGATAGGTCGGTAGCGTAAACTCTAAACCCTAAGCATCTTAGGTTTACAACACATGCAGTCCAATACTGACCATCCAAACATATTGCATAGAGAATTACAATTTCAAATAGATCACAAGACAATCTGCGTCATTCATTCATCACCAGACATGGGAATCAGTAACCCATCATGCTCTCTTCTCATACTACTAAGGAGAATGATCATTCCTGAGGTATAGTTCAAATGTGGTCGATCTTCTAATGCAAGATCCTCAAGAAAATCCTTCACGTGCACAAAGATGACATGGCACCTTGATCTCATTCACATCTCTTAGCTAACTCATCACCAAACCGATAACCCTAGAGCTGAGACTACCAATTGGTAATCACACTTAGTGAAACCCCAACACCTGTTCACTGAATCTCCTCATACCTCTTCATACCGGTTCACTTGAATTTATTGACATCAATGACAACACACATTATCATCATATCAACATGCTAGTTCATAATATGCCAATGATATCCAACAATCTCCCCCTTTGGCATTGATGGCTATACTCAGTGTAACATTGCAACTATAAACATCATAGACTAGTGTATCTTTATCATCAGATATCTTCTCCCCCTTTGACAACAATGCCAAAGTAGAGGCATAAGCTTCCAAAGTCTACTATGCTGCTCCCCCTAAGGAGTAGCATCCTTCAATACATCAATCTTGAAATATTTGTCATTTTAGTACTTGACTGATGCAAAGCACTCATCTTTTAGTTGACTTCATGAAGGGGCAGAATCCCTAATTCACCTCTCAAATAGGTAAATGTAGTCTTCGGTAAGGTCTTAGTGAATATGTCTACTAGTTGCTCCTTACTGGAAATGTATTGTAGTACAACCTCCTTATTCTGCACTTTCTCTCTCAAAAAATGATTTTTAATCTCAATGTGCTTAGTTCTAGAATGCAATACTGAATTCTTGGAAATATTTATTGCACTTGTGTTATCACAAAAAATGTTCACCGGTTCAAATATAGGTTCCTTGAAACCATCCAATACATGCTTCATCCAAATTGCTTGAGTGTAGTTCATAAATGTTGCCACATATTTTGTTTTAGTTGTAGATTGAGAAGTACAACTCTTCTTCTTACTTGTCCATGATACTAATCTTCCACCGAGAAAGAACGCTCCACTAGTTGTGCTCTTCCGGTCATCCACATTACCTGCCCAATCAACATCGGTATATACTTTGAGATTATATTTACCATTATATGGATACCACAAGCCATAATCAACAGTTCCTTTCAGATATCTAAGAATCCTTTTCATAGCTACCAAGTGGGATTCTCTTGGACATTTATGAAAATGAGCTACTATGCCTACTATATGAGCAATATCTGGTCTACTGTGCACCATATAGTGTAGCTTACCAATCATTGACCGATACTCTTTTTCATTCACCAGTGCTGAATCATCTTCCTTGGTTAGTTTGCAACCAGTTACCATAGGTGTACCAACCGGTTTACTTTCCTCCATGCCAAAAGTCTTCAATACCTCTCTGACATACTTAGACTGGGTAATAAAGATACCCTCTTTCATTTGCTGAATCTGTAAACCAATGAAGAATTTTATCTCCTATTAAAGACATCTTAAATTCTTTCTTCATTTCATCTGCAAATGCATGACTCATTTTATCATCTCCTTCAAAGATTATGTCATCCACAAATACTTCACAGATAAGAATATGATCACCTTCTGATTTCAAGTAGATGTTGCTATCTTCACTTGTTCTTTGAGATCCAATGTTCATAAGATGAGAGTGTAGTCTTTCATACCATGCCCTAGGTGCTTGTTTCAGTCCATACAGGGCTTTGTGTAATCTGCACACCATGTCACAGTCTTCTGATAAGGAAAACCCTTTGGGTTTCTCTATATACACTTCTTCTTCTAGGATTCCATTCAGAAAAGAAGACTTCACATCCTTCTGATAAACCTTAAATCCCTTAAATGCTGCAAATGCAAGTAGCATTCAAACACCTTCTAGTCTAGCCATAAGAGAAAAGGTTTCTCCATAGTCTTCTCCCTCCTCCTGAGCATATCCCTTGCATACAAGCCTAGCCTTGTTCCTGACAACTATGCCTTGTTCATTCAACTTATTCCTAAAGACCCATTTGGTACCTATGACATTTTTATGTTTGGTTCAAGGCACCAAAGACCATGTTGCATTCTTTTCTATCTGATCTAGCTCCTCTTCCATTGCTTTAATCTAGTCTTTATCTGTAAAAGCTTCTCTGGAAGTCTTGGGTTTAAATTCAAAAATCATGTAGGAGTTCTCCTTCACTTTTCTTCTAGTGAGTATCCCTACATCTTTTTCTCCTATGGTTTGCTTTGGATCATGATGCAGCTTCACATATCTTGGAATGACTCTAGCTTGGTCTACTAGCTTTTCTTCTTCTTCTTCTTCACAAACATCTTCTTCTTCCATTCAATGAGATGGATCCTTTACCTTTTACCAAGCATGGTGCATCATTGCCAAACCTAACAACACCTCCATCATATTCTTCCAAAGACAAAAATTCTCTTTGGTTGCCAGTCATATGGTGAGAACAACCACTATCAATTATCCACTCATTGGAGTTGTCAATACGAGAGACAAGAGCTTTCTTGTCGCACACTTCTTCCTTTACTGCTATAAATACTATGTCTTCATTTTCTTCATCCTCTGATTCTTCATCAGTGACACCTTCATCCACAACAACTAGACAATTTCTTTTGTTTCCTCCTTTATACTTTCTAAACCTCTCCGGTTTATCCTTATTGTCATTGTTAGGACAATTAATAGCTATATGTCCTATCTTGTTGCAGGAAAAACATTTCAAAGGAAGTTTACCTCTATACTTCCCAGTTCCCTTTGGAAGTCTTTTGGCAAGAAGAGCTTCAAACTCCATCAGAATCTCTTCATCATCCATATCTCTACATTGTCTAGATTCATAACTGGTACTAGTTTCTTTTCCTTTTCTAGATGGTACACTAGATGCTTTAAAGGCTGACTCAGTCTTCTAAACACTACCATCATAGCTATTTAACCCATATGCAGTTAACTTTGTAATAATTAAATCTAAGGATACTTTGGTTTTATCAATAGACCTCAGTTCCTGGATGGCAACAACCCTGATTGCATAAATTGGTAATAATGATCTAAGGACTTTACTAACAATAGTGGTATCATCAATAGTTTCGTGAGTGCTTTTGATATCACCAACCAATCCTAATGCCATACTGCTGAATGGTTTCACCTTCAACCATCCTCATATCCTAAAATTTACCTCTATAGCTTTCTTCCTTAGCTTTCTTTACCTGCTCATCACCACCATAGATGTTTTCCAGTGCATCCCATACCTCCTTTGGTGTGTCCTTGTATTGAACATCAATAAACTCAATATTTGACAGGGTGTTGATAAGAGCTTCCATAACTTGCCCATTTTCCTGGATTTCTCTCTTCTGATCATCAGTCAGAGTGCCAGTGGGAGTCACAAAGGCATTCTCAACATAGCTCCAGTTTTGAGCACCCATACTCTTGATGTAAATCTCCATTCTGTCCTTCCATATCTTAAAGTTATCTCTATTAAACTTAGGACCTTCCCTCTTCATCATTACAACAGGATCTTTTACCTCAAGTGGTTAAGCTTATATCACCAAGGACCTGGAGGTGCTCTAATACCAATTAAAAAATAATGATGAACAACAGATACCCCAACTAGTACTGAGAGGGGGGGTGAATCAATAAAGATAAAAATTTCTTAACAACTTATCTAGTTGAAGCAATACCAACTGGTTGTCATCATTACTGAATTTAACCATGACAATACCAGTTAAACATGGTAAGACACCACACACCATAAACTGATAAGTTTGAATACTTCAAATACGATCAATACATGACATCAACTTCACCCATAAACATACGCATGTGATATGCAAGTAATACCATAACCTATTAACTCTGCATGGATAATCTTTCAACCAAATAATTCAAAAATATCACATGAAAAATGCATAACACATAACACACAAATTTTTCACATGGAAACCCAAATGGGAAAAACCACGGTGGGGATGAATACCCAAAAGCTTATTTTGAATTCTTTTGAAGCTCGCCCTATTAGGAGCCTAGTCCGGTTAAAGACTTTACAATAGGTTCTACTAGGAACTGGTCCTGTTAAAGATCACCTGATTAAGGGATGGCTATATACCTTGTTAAAGGTTACCTCACTAGAGGATTTGAAGAACTCAATGATCTTGAGTCACCTAGTTATAGGTTTTACAATAAGCCTATTAAAGCTACCCGATAAAGGGATTTTCCAACTATTGAAATGATTAGAAGACAACAGGTAAAACTCTAATTTGATAATAGCACTACATGCCAAGGAAGATCCTTTTCATATCCTCTACTCTGTAGTCACACTCTACAGTTTGCCTCTTACTGATTTGACAAGTATCAAGTATCTCTTCACTGAGATACACACACAACATTTGCCAACAACTTTACAACAACAAACATCATTGACCTTATAGGTAATAGATAGGTCGGTAGCATAAACTCTAAACCCCAAGCATCTTAGGTTTACAACATAGGCGGTCCAATCCTAACCATCCAAACATATTGCATAGAGAATTATAATTTCAAACAAATCACAAGACAATCTGTGTCATTCATTCATCACCAGACATGGGAACCAATAACCCATCACACTCTCTTCTCATACCGCTAAGGAGAATGATCATTCCTGAGGTAGACTTTGTTGGCAAATGCACACTCCAATAAGAAATTGTAGGTGATTGAAGGTATTGTCATTGATGGCAATCTTACAATCATATGATACTGGTAGGCACCAGCACCGGTAGACTCTATACTGGCATACAGTTCACTAGCATCAAAAAGATTACCGACACCCTCGCCGACAGGATGTTTGTTTAATTATATTTTGTATTTAATTGTAAAATATTTTTGTAAGCCGACATGGCAAATTGTAATATGACTCATATAAGTATGAGATCTTGTAGATCATTTAAAAAGTATGTATGGTTATAAAAATGCAGACCTAATGTGTGAATTGTAAGGTAGATTTTGGATAAGGGTTTATGATTATTACAGAGCTTAAACCGGTACTGAATCTGGCATAGAAGATGCTGATATGAAGTAGTACATGACATTGGATTTGCATAATCCAATTTTGTAGGTTAGTGAGACTTCTTTTGTAACTGAGCAGTGAGCTCTAAGTACTTGGCCTTCCTACATGTGCAGGCCCCTATTGTAATAGTAATATTCCCTTATTGGCTAGTAAGCGAATATTGTGGGTCACAAATCCCACCGAGGTTTTTCCCACACTGGGTTTCCTCATTAAAATATTGTGTTATGGTGTGTCTTTTATGTTGTGCTTATTGTTCTTATTTACTGCATTGATTTTGGTTAACCGGTACACTGTTTTGGAATGCTTTTCATATAATAAGTTCAGAAAATTCACTAATCGGTCAGATACTGATTCACCCCCCCTCTCAATATCTTTGGGAATCCTAACAATTGGTATCAAAGTCTGGTCCTCTATTTTCAAAAGCCTACCAACTTGAGGAAGATCCTGACACTGGTAGAGATGGAAAACTTGAGAAAACAATTGGAAACAACTCTTTCAGACTATGATGCAGAAAAGGTGAAGAATATAAAACTTGAAGATGATCTGAAGGCTACACAAGATATCATTCAAGGACTTCAAGAGAATCTCACTATTGCAAGCAACAAAAGAAGAGAACTTTGTGAAAAGATGCAGAATGATGATGATGAAAAATAAACTCTTAATGATCTGGTGAAGAAACTAAGACAAGAAAACAGTACAATGAAGAATAAGATGCAGGATATGACTATGAGATTTTGTAAAGAGACTAAAAATCAGAAGAAGAATGAATATGACTTGACTAGAAGAATCAATGATGTTGCAAATGAAAACCTAGGACTCAGTCATCAGAATAATATGCTAAAAACAAATCTAATTCACTTAGAACATGACAAAGCTGAACTCATGAGACAAAAAGATTTCTTGGAAAATGAGTTGGCTACTGCAAATCAACACAAGGATAAATTCAAGAAAAGTTCAGAGGAACTTGATGACATGCTGAAGAATTAGAAACCTAATGGTGATACAAATGGCCTTGGCTTTAAAGTTGGTGAAAGATCCAGTACTGCAAACAATCATGATCACAACAAAATGGTAAGACAACCTAATGCTTACAAATTTAATGGAAAATGCTTTAACTGTAACAAGTATGGTCATAGAGAAAATCAGTGTAGATCTAGAAATTACCAGAACACTAATATACCCACTGGTCAATGTTCTAAATGCAACAAAGTTGGTCATAATTCAAAAAATTGCAGAATGAATGTTAGATGTTATGTTTGTGGAAGATTTGGACATCTATATAATCAATGCAGGACACATACCGACATAGGATATGGGAGAGCTATTCAAAAAAACAATGTGACTTTTTATGCTTGTAACAAGATTGGACACAATGCAAAATTTTGTAGAAGTAAGACATCACCGACAAACAACAAAGGATCCAGTTTGAAAGGAAAAGAAAAGGTTGAAGAGGTAAAGCAAGAATTTTCAAAACAATGGATTAGAAAGTCAGATCAAAATGTTGATGGGAATACTCCTCCATCAGTAGAACAGAGTATCGCTCCACCAGCAGGAGATTCTTCATCTAATTGAAGAAACATCCCTTGGGGGTATGGCAACAAAATAAAAAACATGCTAATTAACCCTTGGTTGATGGTGAGAAGTTGAATTACTTCTTTACCAGTAGATGAGTTAAGTTTGACTTAACTGGTAGGCATTAAATGTGGTAGTTGAAGATTATAACACTATAAAGCAAGTGTTTTGGCTCCTTCTTCATTAACCGAACATCTAAATCTCCAGAGAGCACAAAAATTCTGATTGAAGGCATCTTTAGTGAAAAAGTGAAGCATTTCATTCAAGCAATCATCCTAAAGGAAGATTAAGGTATTTATAACTATGGCTTCTTCATCAGCACCTAAATTTATTGCAAACACTACTATGATTGAACTTATCAAGCACCCTAGACCTGTGTTCAAACTTATTCCCAAAGTTGCGAAGAAAGATGATACCCTAGGAGCATTCTCAAAAATACTTAAGGGAGTAGTTTATTTAGAGGATCCTAGAATGTATATACATTCTCATATTAAGGAACTAGGAGCTGAAGATATAATGAACATGTATAGGATTAAAATCTATGATGCAAATGGTAATGTTAAAGTGAAACACAAGATAGTGGAAACCCTAGGCTTTGTAGACATTCTTAGTATCCCTGATTTTCTGAAAGATGTGGTAAGAATAGTCTTGAGAAGAGTTCATGGAGAGTTCTTTTGGTTGGCTTCCATCCATAAGGTCACTAAAGAGGTAGTTAGGGTAGTAATAGGATTACCTTCCATCGGTGGCAGGCCTGACAAAACTAAGAAGGTTTCAAATGACACTGTGATGATCCTAACCAGTGTAACTTTAATAAAAAGATCCCTAGGAGTAAACGATGTGAAAGATATAAATGTTAGATTTGTTAGTATGATTATTGGATATAAGGCCACACATGCAAATAGATTAAACTCAGTTTCTAGTTTATGTATTAAAAGTGCATATGACATGGTGAATCACAATGCAACAATTGATGTGTGTGAATGGCTTAAAGATGAATTGATAGACAACTTGAAGAAAATAAAAGGTGATAAGAAAGGAACTTTCAGATTTGGTAACTTACTTGTATGCTTTATGTTATACATCACAAAGGAAGTACCTGATATTGGTAGGAAAGAGTTTGGTTTTGATATACCGGTAGGAAAACAACTTCTTGATATACTGAACAACATGGGAGATAACAGGGAGAAAAACATAAATGAATATTTTCAAACCCTAAAAGCAAGAATGAAGACAAGAATAAGGCTATCTCAAGAAATTATTGATAAATATCAAAAAGAGATATGCTTTGTGATCAAGAAAGATGAAATCTGGATGTAGGTAGTTATCCCTAGGACTATTTGGGTTACAGAGATGGGATATGAGGCTGATGACAACATAGTTGAAACTTATGCAAAAGCCCTCTTAGAAGCCCCTAAGGAACCAAAAGAAAAAGTATTTAGCAATGCTGAAACAATTGAAAGTGGCATTGAATCGAAGAAAAGAGTTAAGAAAACTAAGCAGATGGTTAGGAGAGGTTCAAGATAGGCAAAAGCAATAAAGGAAGATGTTTTGAATAAAACTAGTATTAAGGAGAGTGAATTGGAAGGACTACAACCGAAGACACATCTCTCTCTGGTTTCTAATTCTTCTAACAGTGAGATACCCACTGAATTCAAAAGAGTAGAAAAAAAAAAGAAAACCCTCACCGGTATCCTCACCTACACCCAGAAGGACAAGACAAAAGCAATAGGCAATTAGGCCTCCGGCTAAGAAATTAGCACCAATGAAAAGAAAAGAAAGATAGGTTATTCCACCATTTGATAAACTTCTGAATGAAATAACTGAGGATGAGAAATTGAAAAACATCAGTAAGTTATATAACACACTATCAAATGATGAAAAGGAGAGCATAGAAAATAGTGTAATCTTACACTTGGACATCTATAAGAAATTTCTGATGGAAATTGTGGATGAGATACCCAATGATTTATATAGAAGGTTAGAAGCTAGAATGGTAGCTATTGTTGAATTAGATAAGAAAATCAAAATAGAAAATCTACTTGTAGTTCACCCAATGAACTCCATACAAGAAATTGATGAGCTGATCAGTGAAGCAAACCGGACAGTATTTTCAACTAGTCACTGACATGTTGCACTTATGGCAGGTAGAGTAAATGAAATAACAAAAGAGACTGCAGATCAGTGGGATATATTTTTTGTTGAAAAGGAGAAACAAGAAGAGCTAAAAAGACCAAAGACTGTCAAAGTCTACAAAAAGGATAAAGGGAAAGGTAAGGTAGGTGGACCTCCAAGCCTAAAAATAACAGACAATTTACCCCCACCAACCTCTGATACTCCACCGGTACAAACTGATGACACACAATCGACAATAGAGAGTATGGAAACACCACATGAGGATACAAATCCTGACTTTGAGGTGTTATACACAATGAACATTGACACATAGGAAGTCAATATTGTTAGGCCCAATATGGAAAGCTAATGTACTAAGAGGGGAGGGGTGAATCAATACTTCAAATCCTTTTCTCAACAATATCTTTACTGTTATGCATAAACCAAAAACTACTGTAACATAACATAAAGCTAAAACAAATGAGTAACAATCATACATGATTCACTCCATAACACATATATTTTGGTTATGCAAAAACTCTTGGTTAGAGAGAAAAACTGCGGTGGGGATGGCACCCACAACTTCACTACTGCAATACTAAAGAGTGCTCGGTTAGAGCTACATTTAGCTATTTCTGATAGCTTACCCTATTAGGAGTAACAAGATCTATTAGATCTACCTTGCTAAAGGATTTATACAACACTATATAAGTGTAGCACCTGGTTAAAGGATTTACAATTTATAGACTTGGTTAGAGTCTTTTACCCTGTTAAAGGTTTCTCTTACAACTTCAAAATATTACAATAGAATCATTACAAATATCTGCAACTTTACATGTAAAATGTTGTAGTAGATTCTATGTGCTCAAAATAAGATTACCTTGCCTATAGCATACCTCGGTAACTCATAAATTAACTTGGTAAACCCTTCTATTTACTCTGTTCCTTGACTATTCTCTGATAACCTTCTCGGTGACCTCTGTGTCTCTGTAATAGTCATAATACTCTGTGATTTCTCATGTATCACATAAGTCTTTCTTCATACACATATGCACACACATTTCTCACATTCACATATATTTCTAACCCTAAATTCATGCTATATAAATAGACTTCTTATGTCAGTGATTTGATTCATTGCTTTGATCTTACAAAAATTATTTCTCAAATAAATAACCATGCAAAATATTTCATTGGTTAGATGACCTCAAAATTATACAAAATCTGTATGTGCAATTTCCAATGTGATAACTGTTCTGTGTGCCTCGATCTTGTAACACATTTTCATATGTGTGTCCAAGTTCAATGAATCTGGTAACACATTTCACTTGGTGTATATCAACTCAGTGAGTTAATTATACCACTCGGTAGCCATGAACCTTTACTCAGTAAACAGCTCAGTGAATACTGTGTTCTGTGACTGCTTTCTTCAGTAACCGACTAGACTATTCATATCGACTTCTCTGTGTGTACCGACTGCATGATTTGGTAATACTAACTGACTAGAATATAGTATGACTTTGGATATGAAACTAATGGCAATTTGATAAGTAGTAACAAATATTGTGGTGGACAAGGAAACAACCGACAAGAAGGATGTGGCAACTGAGCCACCGGCTGAAAATGTTGAAGTTGGAAACATTGGAATTGGGGAACAACAACAAACTAAAAAATCAAATGAACCCTTGGTTACTAGAAAAGAAGATACCATAGATGTTCATATTGATGCATCTACTGAACCACCAACAACCCTGAAACTGGAATATCTACTGGGTCATCGGCAGTAGATAGCATAGAGGCAAACAAAGAAAAACTGATAGTAGACTCTACAATGAAATCTTCAGAGGCACAAACAGAGACACCTTCAGTAAAGGACACTAAGGAACTAGTAGAACAACAGGTTCATACTGAGGTAAACATTGAGAAACAGGTAGAGCAATAGGCTACTTCACAGATAGTGCCACCAAGTACATCTGACAAGCCTAAGCCTTTGGTAGCTGAAATGCAAACACAAACTGACCCTCTGAAGAAAGAGGAAAGCAAAGAAATCACAACCACCGATGGATTACAAATTGTGAAAATAGTTGGACAGTCATCCGGTACATCTATGATTGAATTCAGGCCTACAAATGTAATAGAGGTACTCTTAGATTCAATAAAGAAAATAATAGAGTGTAATGCACAGGCATATAAAGCTATAGATGACACTTTACCAATTTTGAAGATGATAGCTCCAAAGTGTATCATAGATAATAAAGATTCTTTGAGCCAATTAGACACAATGTCTAAGTATATAACCGACAACCTAATAACTTTGGACAAGATAAATGAAGATACACTCAAAGAGAAAATGAATAAGGAGAAAGAAAAATTCTTTGAGGAAATTGTTAAGAAGAATAAGGAACAAATGGAAACCTTATTATCGGCATTAGGAGAAACAATTTTGGATTTCATGAAACTATACAGAGATACCTGGATAACTGATATTTTGACAGAGGACATAGATTCAGAGATCAGCAAAGCACGAAAAGAAATCAACAATATTGCTGACAACTTAATAGGAACATCAGATTCATTTTTGGAAGTTGAAAAAAATATTGCAGTTCTTGAGGAGAAAATTGAAAAGTTAGAAAAAGATAAAGAAAAGATAAAGTTAAAGGCAAAGGATTTAAAATGCAAACTAGGCCCTAAATTGGATTACCTCATTTCTTTGAGAAAAGAAATTTCTAAGGCTTTGGTTCCAAGACTTAAGACACTGGAAGAGAAAATGCACATACTCACTGGTACAATTCAGAGAACAGAAGCGACATTAAAGGATAGCGAAAGGTTCATTGACAGTCAAACTTTTGCATTGGTAGACATCTATCAGATTGTAACTCACCAGTTACAAGGATCTAGGTAGGAACAACACTCCATTGACAGTGAATGACAACCTTTGTCATTGATTCCAAAGGGGGAATAGTCGAGATGAGAAAAATGATTAGAAGAAAGAAATCATTAGCTCATGGGGAGCACACATTTTGGGGACAAAGTTTTGGCAGATTCTTTTTGGACACTTTTTTTATTTTTCTCATGAGTGTTGCCATGAATGCCAAAGGGGGAGATTGTTGGCAAATGCACACTCCAATGAATAATTGTAGGTGATTGAAGGTATTGTCATTGATGGCAACCTTACAATCATATGATACTGGCAGGAACCGACACCGACAGACTCTACAGTGACATACAGTTCACCAGCACTGAAAAGATTACCGGCACCCTGGCCGATAGGATTTTTGTTTAATTATATTTTGTATTTAATTGTAAAATATTTTTGTAAGCCGACATGGCAAATTTTAATATGACTCATATAAGTATGAGATCTTTTAGATCATTTAAAAAGTATGTATGGTTAGAAAAATGCAGACCTAATGTGCGAATTGTAAGGAAGATTTTGGATAAGGGTTTATGATTATTACAGAGCTTAAATTGGTACTGAATCTGGCACAACAGATGCTGATCTAAAGCAATACATGGCATTGGATTTGTATAATCCAATTTTGTAAGTCAGTGAGACTTCTTTTGTAACTGAGTAGTAAGCTCTAGGCACTTGGCCTTCCTGCATGTGCAGGCCCCTATTGTAATAGTAATATTCCCTTATTGGCCAGTAAGTGAATATTGTGGGTCACAAATCCCACTGAGGCACACCGGGTTTCCTCATTAAAATATTGTGTTATGGTGTGTCTTTCATGTTGTGCTTATTGTTCTTATTTACTGCATTAATTTTGGTTAACTGGTACACTATTTTTGAATGCTTTTCATATATTAAGTTCAGAAAATTCATTAACTAGTTAGATACTAATTCACCCCTCCTCTCAGTATCTTTGGGAATCCCAATAGATTTCAAATGCGGTCGATCTTCTCATGCAAGATCCTTAAGAAAATTCTTCACATGCACAAAGATGACATGGCACCTCGATCTCATTCACATCTCTTAGCTAACTCATCACAGAGTATCATCGGTTGCATCACATAAGCTGGATCACCAAACTGATAACCCTAGAGCTGAGACTACCAACTGGTAATCACACTTAGTGAAACCCCAACACCGGTTCACTGAATCTCCTCATACCTCTTCATACCGATTCACGTGAATTTATTGATATCAATGACAACACACATTATCATCATATCAACATGCCGATTCAACATATGCCAATGATATCCAACAAGAAGCCCCATCATCATATACTACCTAGTGGATATCATGGTAGAGGTGTGCTATCATGCACACACCCCAAGAATATCTAGTCAACTCCTGCATCATGTGATCTAATAGTCTGCCCCATCCAATAAAGAAACCATCTCCCCTCCTTTCTAGGCATAAGAACCCTCCAATAAATCCCACCAAAACTAATGGCAGTGGATCATAATAGTTGACTATGTCCTACCGTGCAACATGATAACCACATATGTGGTCATCATAAAAAATATGCCTCAATGCATTTGTGTCACCTTACTCCACATCATAAATGACCAACTCCCCATCACTGGAATGTGCAGGATCCAATACACATCCTTAGGTGTAACGGTCATCTCTCCAGTGGGTAAATGAAATATGTTGTGGTCGCTATACCATTGCTTAGCAAGTGTAGTCAACAAACCACTGTTCACCTGATACTATGGCATGTCCAATAGGAAACCCAACCCGTAAGCATCAATCACTCCTTTGTTTGCCTCTACTAGCCAAGGAATCATATTAAAAGTCCCTAGTTATTGACCATGCATCTAGAGCAATTGTAAATCCTCCTATAAATGAACAACAAATGAAACATCAACAACTAATCTAAATACATTATCATACATCAATCCAATCATCAGACATCAAACATCCATCAATATTGGACCAATAAAAAATAATAATCTTCTCTTTCAAGCATTTTTACCTATCATTTTGCGCTTTCGAGCACATCAACATATCGTCTTGCCCTTTTGAGTACATTACGTATCAATTTCTCTTCTAAGTGCATCTATCTATCAATCATCACACTCGATCAATCAAACATCATCTTACATCAATCCCATTATTAAATCCTTCATCCTATCGATTAACCAAAAAATCCAAAATTATTGACAAATCAAATGCGTTAAACTGCACATTAGATGCACAGTTTTTGCCAAATGCGTGAAAGTTTTGTCTAGATGCACAAAACTATGCACATTGTATGTGTTGATCCAATTAAATGTGCAAAATTTTTAATCGAATGCACAAAACTATGTGTAATATGCTCTATTTAAGTTAAATGCACTAAATCACGGTGGTCAAAAAACTAATTTGTTTTAAGCACTAATCTACCACTTATATGTGCTACATAAAAAAATACATGCCCTAGCTTAGATGAGTTGAAACTAATATCACATGTGCTAAATAAAATTTTGTATGCACTAAAGAAATTACTAAATGCGCTAAAATGTAAAACAAAAATTTACACGAACAAAAATATGGTAAAAATGCATTAAAAAATGAAGTTTTTGAATCACAAAGAGGTTTTTCAGATACATATTGGTGGTTCATACGCCTTTGGTTGCTGATGACATTAAACTCAGTCAAATTGGTGTCTATGGTATGGAATCAACATTATGACAGCTGGCAGGGGTGTCCAACTCAGCAAGGAATCTCCAAAAGGGTAAAAGTTAAAATGACTTGTAAAAGGCCCTTTTTGACCTTTTATGCCATTTGTACAAAGGGATTTTGTGGCATTTATTTATTTATTTTCATCAATGCCTAATTCCCTTCAATCAAACCATTTTTACATTGCACCAGGGAAAATATTGATATTATCGAGAGCTAAATCGGTGAAATCTTTTAAAAACCTAACAACATTTCATCATTGCGAAAAATTCAACAGCGCTCTAACATTTCTTGATTTTCCTCGATTTCCCTCCCAAGGGGCATAGATCACTAATAAAAATTTAAGCAAGGGCATCAAATCATTTTCTCTCATCAAACATTTGGGGCATCATTATCAGATCAGTCACGCAGTCAAGGGTATCGCTTGGACAATTTTATTTGAACCAACTTGTCTCAAACACATTGCTTCAAAGAGGGGCAAAATGTATAACATAAATTTGACCTGGAGATTATTATTAATTAGATGCAAGCCATTTAATTATTCTTCTTTTATATAGTTAATTTTTTAAATTTAATTATATAATTCATTTTTTCCAAAATATTTTATTTAAAATCCACATCCTCCTACTTTTCCATCTCATCGCCACCTCAACATGAGACAAGTGAAATTAAATATTTTGAAAATCAAAATGTGGATTTTATACACCCACTTGAGTACTTGTGACCATACCTCTTGAGTACTTGTCTCCATGCCCATTTAATCCAAGTTGTCTCTTGAGCCCATACTTAGCCATAAATATGAGCAACTGTCTTGAACTCCCATGTACCTGCACTATCTTCATAAAATGGATTTTGCATCTTCACCATCCATTTCTCCAAGTTGAATCTCAACCCTTGATTATTGCCACAACATCTTTTTCCTTGGAAAGTCTATAAATAGAAGCATTTCCAGCATATTTAGGATCCTTGAATTTTCATATCCAACTAATGCTAGTTTGTCATTTGAAGTTTTGCATCCATTTTAGCTTTGTTTTAGGAGTATTTTAGTGGCATTTTAGCATATTTAGTACATATCATGGCTTCATTGGTAGTTCAATCTTTACATCTTAGTATCCATATTATCATTATAGTTGTATCTTAACAACACCAACATTATCATTTTCTTAGTTTTAACTTGCATTATGCTCTCATGTTAGATTAGATACATAATCTCATTTTATAAATCTCATTCTTCAAGTAGTCATCTATTTGAGTTATTGTGCATAATCTAAGAGCACCAATTGAAGACTAAATAGGTCCTTGGAGATAGAGTACAATGGGATGCAATTGAGGGAGTTTCTTGCATTTTATGTCTTTTTATTTCAACTAAATTCTCTTAATATGATGTTTCATTGGTATATTAGGTGTTAATTTTCCCTATGTACACTTCCTTCTCAATCTCGCATATCTTCAATAATAATGCCATGCTTTTTCTATTGTAACACTATCGGATCATCCTCAAATAAATACTATCTTCCGAAAAGCATAATCTTCCAAGTTGACCAAGTTAGGGATCTAAAATAGGTCAACACTAAACATTCCTATGGTGGGAAGTAATGAGAAGTAGACCATACCACAACACACATCAACACTCAGATCAACACGTTACATCCATTAAAAAATTTGGACCCAAATCATGACTCATGCATGGTACACCAATGTCGCTACACCCTGAAATTTTGTACTTAATCCGGACCTAAAAAGCATTACCCAAAACAACAAAGATATGAGTGGAACCAAGATACAATCGATCAACACCAAATAAACAAAAATATCTTGATCATCATCAACTCAGCTTATCCATGCTGAAACACAACTGCTTGAGCACCAAAGATTCTGGGGACACATCTTCTGGATCACCAACACCAAGAACACATGTTGACACTAATGACAACCATTATGTTGACATCGGCGAAAACCAATCACAATCATCAACATCAAATTTTCAACTGTGATGCTAAAAATGTGGTATATAAAAAGGCATACACATATATTGAGACAATAAAACATAATGGAAAGCTTAATTGAAAACTAGATTAAAAATGCAAACCATAAGCCTTCCTTGAAATGTCCCATTTTCCTTTATTCTTGAGGACCTTTAAGGTGTTGGATTGATTCGCTCTCAGCAGAGAAATATCCTCCAAAGTGGCAACTCAGGAGTTGAGTAGCTACTGGATCATAAATGATTATGTAAATGATATGAAATACAATGTTATGATTAATCCAAAATGCTAATTACTAGATAATTTAAATGCAAATTTCCTATAGTAATGATGCTAAGAATATGAATGCAAGGGATCCTTATTGCTCCAAAATGGGGGATATTTATAGGAATTCCAAGGCCAAAGTTGATGTGGTAGGAATCGACAGTCCAGATCTGATCTGAAGATATCAAGGGTCAAGATTGAGGAAGTTGGAGAAGAGGTTGGAGGAAGGGATATTTGTCATCTATGTGGTGACAAGTGTCAAGGAGCCTTGCTCATGAGAGGGCAAGTGTCCAAGGGAGGAGACATGTGGAAAAAGTGTCATGTGTCTCAAGGGGAGAATATCCACACCATAAGAGGTTATGCTAAGGAGGTTAGGATGTACAAGATAGGATAGGGTTAGTTAGACCCAGGGTTAGGTGGAATGGGTTAGGTTAGGTGGTTAAAAGTTAGGAGCCATGTGCTCATTTGAATTTAGAAATTCAAATAATTGGAAAATGATAATTAATCTCAACAAACTTGAGTTTGTTAATCTTAATTAGGGATTAGAAGAATTGATTTAATGGGGGGACATTAATTAATTTAGAATTAATTAATCAAAGGGGGATATGAAATGAACTATATAAATAAATCATGTAGATTTATTTACTAGTAGATGAATAGATAAATTAATTAAATTTCTTGTGAATTCAATTAATTGGGAAGGGGAATTAATCAAATAACAGCGTATTTAATTAACTATCTTCATTCCATTTTTAGGTGTATACAACAACAATTCATAGTGTAAGATCCTTGCCTAAAGCAACCTATCCAATTGTTTAGGTATTGTGTATCATTGTTAGTGTAGACACCTAAATATGGTCAACACTTGCGGCGTCATACATTAACATTTGCGCATTGCCTCATTTTAGGTTTTTGCGTCACATTAACATTTCTCCTATGATTCGCACTTGGTCTTTATCATTTGCGAGCATCAAGTCATTCTTCTACATTCCTCATTTTTATCGCTTTCGAATTTGGTCTTGTCGACAACAATCTTCAGTCATAATTTTGGTCGATCTTTGTCCTTGTCAATCTTGTCATATTGCGACCGATTCATCATCGATCCTTGTCCTTTTCAATCATGTCAATTTGGTCAATTTGTCATTGATTTTTGTCAACCAATCTCAATTAAATCATTTATCAACACTGGTCATTTATCAATTCAAAATCATGATCGAATCGATATCAACTATCCTTTGTCAAGACCTAATTGTCATCCTTGCATTTCTAATTCATCTTCCAGGGTTTTATGATTTGTTCATTTAATCTTGTTTGGCATTTTCCCTCTAGGTTAAATAATTTATTTATTTATCCTAAGTCTTCTTGTCACAATTAAATGTTTATTTAATTGGCTAATTAATTTCCTCCTATTTTTGTAAATTAATTAATGAATGAGAAATTATTAATTAATTTACCTATTTTTCATCAATTTCCTAATTTCCAAGTCATTATTTCCAACTTAATTTTCTAATTTCTCCTAAAGGTCTATTTCTATTTCAAAATCTTGTCATAAATCCTTGCATAGCAATTTGTCATAAATTGTCATAAATTGTCATAAATCCTTGCATAGCAATTTGTCATACAGATGTCATAATTTTGCTATTCTTGATTTGAATTTCCATTCAAATCACTATCATGCTAATTTGATCATCTCTCCAATTTGTCTATAAATTGGATGAATTTATTCAATCAAACCCCTAATCAGAATGAGAATAATCAGATTATTGAATTTCTAATCAATCACGCTTCGAGTACTCTTATGCCATTATCTTGCCTATTTGCTTTCATCTCATGTGTATGCACTTGAAGGTACGATCCATAAAAAAAGGCTATTTGGAGAAGAAAGAAGAACAATGGAGCTGCATGAAGGAAGCATTCAGATCTACATTTGGTTTGCATAGTCTTTAGTTTTGAATGTTTCATTTTCATGTCTTTATTGAGTGTGTTTAGGATAGATCATTGCATTTTAGCTTTCGTGATTGAGCTAGATTAGTGTTTTCATATATGCTTTTATGATTTCCGATTTCCTAGCTACATTAATTGGTGAACCCGATGTGAACACTAACCATCTAACCCCTTAACTGTGTTTTTGAGTGCTTTTGAGTTGATTTGCAGGTCAAAAACCCAAAAAATAGAGTAATGCAGGGCTTTCTGGGGACTTCTGCGCCTGTGTGAGACAACCTACGCTTATGTCAAGGACAACTTGTGCCTGTGTCATGCATTCTGTGCCTATGTCATGAGTTCTGCACCTGTGTAAAGTCCAGAATAGAGGTAAAAAGGTAGTGTTTTGCTTAAAAATTTGTTTTGTTTTTGCATTCTGTTTTCTGCTTTTTGGTTTTTGGTACTAATTATCTGTGCAGCATCTTGGCATATGCATGGAAAAGACAACAAATGAAAATACTAACATATTTTATGCAGAATCGATAGTCAAAGAATAAACACCTCAAACTTCTAACTTGGGTTTTGCAGGTTGCCTTGGAGAAACAACTAAACTTTGTGTTTGCAATTAATTTTTAGGCACCTAGTGATTTCTAAATAGGTTGAAATGAATGTGTGTTTGATTTGATTGTTGAGTTTGACATTGGAGTAGGAGAGTATGCTCTCATCCTTCTTAGGGTGATCAAAAATCCAGATCTTCGATACCATGCTCATGTCTTTGATTGTGTGTCACCTTTAGAGGGCCTACCTTCCCAACCATTTGCTTTTGCAAGCAAGTGATAATCGTGAGAAGGGAACGACCCAAAGTGAGTACGGCTAGAATACCTTGGCATTCTAACTCACTATAAACAAATACCTGATGGGCGAAAGCTTTGAAAGAAGAGTTACATGGGAATTACAGTTACTTGAGAAGTGATGACCCTTGAACTCTTTCTCATATCAACATCTAAGTAGGAACTCATGGTCTAAATCATTCTTGCGCGACTACATTTGTTTGGTATCTTGATGGGCTTAATGTCTCAATCATGCTTGCGTGACATCAAGGAGTAACACTTAACAAAAATCCTGACTAAACACCTTGTTTTTAGAGGCCAAAAATCCTTCTAGTTGCTTGAGAAGGACAAGTTCGGATACTTGGAAGAGATACTAAGTTCGCCACGGGGAGATTTCCATGGGGACTGATGCTTGGCTGCCCTGAGAAGTGAGTGCCGTGGAGGGGAGCCTATGGGGTCAAGCATCTATGTATTCTCCTTGAATCCCATAACAAGTCTACCTCTCAAGTACCTAATGTCCTTGCCTACCATAAGAAATGTGGGAATGAGCATGATTGTCTTGAGTCTAAGTTGAAATATCTTGTATTCTTTGCTTGTCAAAAGTTGAATTGTATCTCATTTCAAGAACAAGGCAAATTGATTCAAAACAAGGTTAAACACAAGAGTATTTCATTCAACAAGGTTCAAAACACACCTTCAAACATGGTTGTCAAACATTGTTCAAAATCTTGTCTCAACATTCATGTCACTTAGATTTATGTTCATTCTAGGTTTGCATTTTGCAAAGCTCATTGTCAAGTACCAAGGTTAGGTTTCACCTAAGTCATACTCCTTTGCATATCAATAAGGGTCATCCATTTGCATGTGTCCTCTTGCATTAAAGTCATACCATTGTCATACATTCATATTTGCATACCCTAGGTCTCTTCATTAAGCTTAGGTCATTATCATATCATATTAGGGTCATTTGCATAGTAATTGTCCCTTTGCATATAGTGTCAAACTTTGGTTTGTCATACTTGAGTAATGCAAATCTTTGATAAAACCCTAAGTTATTGTTAGGAAGTCTAGACCTTATCAAACCTTTTCTCTTTTTGTCATTATTGTCATTTGGTCAAACCTAGCTTAGTATCCAAGCATATAGGGGAGACATTGTCATTTGTCCTTTTGTCACTTGGTCCTTTTGTCCTTTAAGGTCTAGACATCATTTCAATTTCCTAAGGGTCTCTTTTTTAGATTTTCATTCCAAAAAGTTTGTCAAAATCTTGATAAACAACAAAAACATTAAGCTGCATTGTCATCCTTTTAGGTTGCATTTGTCAATCCCATTAGTTGCATTTGCATAGTGACATATTTGTTGAAATGAGGTCTCAACCTTCTTATGAAGCCATGTCATCACAATTAAGAAATCAATCATGTCAATCCAATCTCTACATGTCTCAGAACTTGGATCAAACTTATCATGATGATGTAAATGTCCAAATACAAAAACTAGAGGAGAAACTAGCTCAAGAAAATGAGATTTTGGAACAAAGAGTGAAAAACATTGAGAAGAATAGATCACAAATGTCCAAAATGTTTCAAAAATTTCCAGGTCAAAATCCAAATATTGAGCCAATTGATGTAAGATCTCTTCTTGAACGATCAGACATACCAGCTCTCCTCTCACAAATAGAGATGATGAAACAATTTCAAGAAAGGGGACAACATCAATTTCAACATTATGTGCCTCCACATCAAGAACAAGAAGGTGTTTACTATCAATCAGATTTTCAACCAATACAACCAATGGTTCAACCAATTGTTCAACATATACAACCAACACAACCAATGGTCCAATTTCAACAATATGCCCAACCAACTATACAATGTAACCAAATAGTTCAACCAATGGTGGAATATCAACGAGTTCAATCAACATATCAATGTCAACAACCACAACCAAACATTCAAAAACAAAGGTTGCAACACACACCAACCCAAGTTTCAAACATGTCAAAACAATTGAACCAAGTTCAACATCAAAACATGACATTAGATCAGAACCAACTCCTTGCCAAACAAGTTCAAATTCCAGATACAACTATGTCAAAACCTCGAAAGAAAGGTGGCTTTATTGCAATGCTCTTAAGGAAATTACCAAGTGAGTTCTTTGAGGAAGATCAAAATAATACACTTATGTCTAGCAATGCCTCATCCCCTCACAAGCAAATTGACTCTCCAGTGGCATCTATCCCTACACCTTTAGAAGTTTCACAAGAACCTTCCATATTGTCCTCATCAAAAAATACACCCAAGGATGAAATTATCCAAGAGCTATCCATAATTGATTGCCAAGATAATCCAATTCATGATGCACATCCTTATCATGTTTCAGAAATACAAGACCAATGCCACCATGCACTTTATTGCCATTACCTATTTTAGAGGACCCCATTTGAAGTCCCTCTTCCTCATGTTCAAGCATTGATTCCTTGCTAGAATCCATCACAAATGTTCAAAGTGAATTTCCTTCATGCCAAAACATTGATTCCTTGTCAGAATCCTCCATGCATATCCAAAGTCCAACCTCATGTCAAGAGGATAATTTAGAGCACGAAGAAATGAGTCCTAAAGAAAATCAAGATCAAGATCCTAAAACCTTATCATCCCATCCAATTGTTGACTAGGACCCCATGTTCCTAGACACTCATGATGATTCCCCTATTCTTGTCCATCCTATCCAAAGCCCTATTGACACACCATTCCCTGAGGAAGATCAAGATATCCCAGTCCATCCAATCCCAAATGATCCTCTTCCATTCCAAGAACACAATATCCTTTCAAATCCCATTGACATTCCACTTCCTAAATAAGATCAAGATATCCCTTCCATCCTTTCTGATGATCCCATTAAAATTCAAGAGCAAAGCACCTTTAAAGAGGATTCCAATGATCTTCCTTTTTGTCAAGATCAAATTATTCCTTCAGATCCTCCACAAGATTCTCTTGTTCCTCCATCTCCTTGTCTTAATACTCCATATACACTCCAAGATATCATTTCTTTTGATGATCCCATTATTTTTCCCATTCCATCTCTTGAAGAGCCTGTCATTGAACCATGTCCACTACACAATCCTAGTCCCCCTCATGATCCTAATCCCCTTCATGATTCTAATGTGTCAGTGCAAGATGTTCATGAACCCTCAACATGCACAATGGGTTCTTCCACTTTGGTGAAATCCGATCCACTTCAAGATCTCATTATTTCTCTCATATCATATCCACCTCATAATGGACTTGCGTCTTCTTCCCAAAGAAAAGAGTATCCTACAAGTCAAGATATTCATAAAGGCAAAGGAGTAGATCTCCATGAGAAAGAACCCCTCCATATCAAAGAAGATCTTAAGGGTCATGTCTACACAACTCACTCTCAAGACATTGGTATCCCTCCATCAAAATCAAAACATACACCTTCCCCATCATACTTTCCATCCATCTTAGGTCCTTATATTCCTTCGTCCTCTATGCAAGGTCAGAAAAGGCACACATCCTTGAGTAAATTTCATCAATCCAAAAGAACTCCATTTCATTCCTATCCATCCATGCATTCCTTTTCCCCTCCAAGCAATTTGGATGCCAAGTATAAAAGTCATAAGTCTAGCAATCCACATGTATTCAAGGATCAACATGTCCAATATAATCAACATGTCAAAACAAAGAATAATATGATCCATAAAGAAAAGGAACAATCCAAAAGGTCACAAAAGCCCATTTCTCAAAAGCAAAATTCAAAATATATATGGGTTCCTAAATCTCTTGTGCAAGCAATGCACTCCAAGGAACCACAAAAGCATGAAAAATCAAAAACCATGTGGATCCCTAAGCAGCTCCTTGAAGCACAAAAGCCTAAAGAAACATCAAAATTGGCATCTACAATTGCTATTCCTCCATCCAAACCTCTCAAATTTGTTCCTCCATCACATTCTTCATCCATTTTGGGCCCTTATGTCCCAAAACCCATAGCTATTCCTTCATCAAAATCTCCATATCCAAAACCCACTCTTCCTCCACCAATCCATCACCCCTCAAGGTGTGTGCCAATGTCAATCTTGCCAACATTTCTATCCACTCAAGCCCAATTCTTCCAATACCCTATCCATTATCCAATGCATATTTTCCATCCTTCGATCCCTTGGGTCCAATCCTTTGCATAAATCCTTGCCTTAGTTTCATCTCATTTTCCATGTCCTTATCCAACCAACATCTTTGAGCATACTTTTAAAGGTCATGGTCCATTTTTTTCAAGGCTACTATCCAAACAAAAAGATGTTTGAGTCCTTCTTCCATCCCCTATCATGTGTCCATCTTCTATTGAAAAAGTCAAAATACAAAAAAAAAAAAAAAGTGAAAAAAAAGAAACAAAGAAAAAAAGTAAAGAAAACTAATTCGTCCATTGGTGAAAACCTGGCAAACAAGCGCCTTGGGCAAGTACCATGATGAAAACCTAGCAAATAGGTGTCATGCGTAATCTATGAACTTCTTGCACACCACACTTGGGGGCAGGTTTCCTCCTTCATATCTTATTGCCCTTCGTTATCCTATCGAACCCCTGTCATTACCCTTCATATCCTATCATCCCTCATGTACATATCCCCTTTCCACCTTTGATCTTGACAAGGCTAAGGATCATCATGAGCATCATGCATCTTGTTTGCAGCTTTTAGTCCATCATAGCTTTTGGTCTTTATCCATTTTCTTATTATAACTTTTCATCCATATTCCCTAGCTTATTGCAACTTTCTGCCACTATCCCTTTGCCAATCCTGACCTTCAGTCCATGTCCCTTATCCATTCTTGGTCTTGCTTATCCTAGCCATATCTTATCACTATCCATACACTCTTTTTCATTCCTTGATCTTGATCTGACATAAGGACGCAAAATTTAAACATGGTTTCAAAAACCTCTTGACATGTCCCTCATGCCATGTTCCTGCTTTACATTGTCATATCCAGTCTCTTGTCCCATCATGCAATAGCCCTTGAAAATTGCATCCGTATTGTCTCCATAATAAAAGGCCTTTGTCTTCCCTCTATCCACCATCATTTTAGCAAGCCTATTTATTCACCTGTCATATTCCTTGCCTTGCTAGACACTGGGGGCAAAAATCATAAAAACATTTAAAAATGTCCTAAAAAAATCTCAAAAACGTTTAAAAATATCCTGAAAAAATCTTCAAAAAACATTTAAAATGTCCTGCAAAAATCTCTTAAAAATTGAAAAATGTCCTGGAAAAATCATAAAAATTGAAAAATGTCCTGAAAAATCTTCAAAAAACATTTAAAAATGTCCTCAAATAATTCAAAAAAAATCAAATAATGTCTTGAAAAAATATCATAAAAATTGAAAAATGTCCTTAAAAAAGATCATAAAAATTGAAAAATGTCCTTAAAAAAATTCAAAAAAATTGAAAAATGTCTTGAAAAAATCTACAAAAAAATCAAATAAAGTCCTGAAAAAACGAACAAAAAAATTGTAAAAAATCGAAAAGCAAAACAAAAAAATAAATATCCCCTTTGTGCATAGACAGCTCACTAAGTATACATCCAACAACTCGCAATCCAACACTGCGCTTTAATGAAATCATGCATAAACAGATGAACTCTTCAATCAAACCAGACATTCAAACTGATCAAAATTGTCATATCAATCAACCTCAAAATCATTTGTCCTTGTCTCTACTATCATGGGTCTTATACAAGCTGTGGTATACTCAAAACTAGACTGTGTCCTATCTTAGACGGGGTACCGCATGTCCTGAAACCAGACAACATGATCGTCCTATTAGCACTTTCAACTTTTGACAATGAAGATCAAGATGCTTGTTTGATTTGTTGGAATTTGTGCATCTTGTCTTTTTACTGATTTACCTTTGGCTTCGATCATGTTCCTATGTTGCTCGATGATGTCACTGAGTGATTTAGAGTGACCGGGATGGATCATGATACTTTTCTTTTTGGTTGTGATTGTTGTTTGTTTGTGATGTGTCTGTCTTTTGCAAAAAGGGTTGCATTTCAGCTCTGACCTTCAATGCCATGATGCTACGCATCCATTTTGCCATATTAAAATAAAGGTTCTCACCTACAAAGTGCATTATTGAAAGCAAGTTTTTCTTCGTCTCTAACTATCCTCTATTTCATTTCTTCCGTTAGTTCAGATAGTCAGTTCGGTCTAGTGCTCTGATTTCTCCAAAAACATATGCTGCATCCTGCATCCATTTGGTTAGTAAATTTGCATTACATCAAACATCATATCAAGTATTTTATCCATTTCATATTATAAATGCATCAACAAAACACATAAAAAAAATACATCCATACATGTTCCACAATGGTACATAAAATAGTGCATAAGTCATTCATACATGGAAAATAACATAAGTCATAGCATATTGCATCCCATCATATCGATGCATATCATATCATCTATCACAATAATATCGGAGTACAAAATTGGATTGTCTGTCCTAAGTATGGCTCGCAGGCTGACTACATAATATCAAACTACATATGCATCTGTCCATCATAAGGAGCACGTGCCTCTGTCACTGGGTGGTCCCTCTATCCTCCTCATCCTTGCTATGTCTCAAGGATGATGTCCCTCCTATCCCAAGTCCTTCTAATGTATCTCTATCCGTACTTCTGAGTCTATGTCGTAACATGAAGCAGTCAGGTCAGTTCTCCTGCATGATCAATGGATAATGTCGACTCTGCATCACAATTGGGGTACATTTTGTCAGTTTTAGGGTTTGCTCCTATGGGTTGCATTTCCTCATTTTCATGTCCACATCAGGGTGTTTTTCATCTATTCTGACCTATCCTACCCTTATCCCCCCTTTCCGATCATTTGCATGCTTTTTTTGACCTAAATTGAGTTCCTAGAGCACAACTGCGCTTGTGTGATGAGTCTTGCGCCTGTGTCACATAACCTGCGCCTGTGTCCCCCTACACAAGCCTAGAAGACCATACACAAGCACATGAGTCATTTTTTGCATCCCCTATGGGCCCCGCAATGTCTTGCAAGCAAGTCAAATTCATCAAATTGAAAACATGGGTTTTTGAGATACATACCACTGCTCCAGCGTCGTCTGGTTGTCTGAATGTGTGTACATGTTCTTCGAGGTGATCTGCCCTTGGAATGTTTTCCATCTCTCTGCAAGTGTCCTTTTCCAAAGCAACAAATCCTCTTCTTGGGCTAGTGCAAATGAGCAATTTTCACTCTCTTGGTCTCATTTATAGATCTTTGTCAGTGCATAGATGGACGTGCACCCTCTCCATCTTATGTTGGTCGTGGTCTTTTGCATCTTAATTTGCTTGTCCTTCATGCATCCAATCTCTGATTGTTAGTCCGTTCGATCCTATCATTTTTATCGATCAATTGGCCTCTTTTCTGCATGTTTCCGGCCAATTCCTCGAGGGTGCATGCATATGTCATTGTCATTGTCTAGGGCATTTTCATTATTGTTCTTTGAAACAACGCTTAAAATCACATTGTCTCAAAGAGGGGCAAAATGTAGACACCTAAAAATGGTCAACGCTTGCGGAGTCATACATTAACATTTGCGCATTGCCTCATTTTAGGTTTTTGCGTCGCATTAACATTTCTCCTATGATTCATACTTGGTCTTTATCATTTGCGAGCATCGAGTCATTCTTCTACATTCCTCATTTTTATCGCTTTTGAATTTGGTCTTGTCGACAACAATCTTCAGTCATGATTTTGGTCAATCTTTGTCCTTGTCAATCTTGTCATATTGCGATCGATTCGTCATCGATCCTTGTCCTTTTCAATCATGTCAATTTGGTCAATTTGTCATTGATTTTTGTCAACCAATTTCAATTAAATCATTTATCAACACTGGTCATTTATCAATTCAAAATCATGATCGAATTGATATCAACTATCCTTTGTCAAGACCTAATTGTCATCCTTGCATTTCTAATTCATCTTCCAAGGTTTTATGATTTGTTCATTTAATCTTGTTTGGCATTTTCCCTCTAGGTTAAATAATTTATTTATTTATCCTAAGTCTTCTTGTCACAATTAAATGTTTATTTAATTGGCTAATTAATTTCCTCCTATTTTTGTAAATTAATTAATGAATGAGAAATTATTAATTAATTTACCTATTTTTCATCAATTTCCTAATTTCCATGTCATTATTTCCAACTTAATTTTCTAATTTCTCCTAAAGGTCTATTTCTATTTCAAAATCTTGTCATAAATCCTTGCATAGCAATTTGTCATAAATTGTCATAAATCCTTGCATAGCAATTTGTCATACACGTCATAATTTTGCTATTCTTGATTTGAATTTCCATTCGAATCACTATCATGCTAATTTGATCATCTCTCCAATTTGTCTATAAATTGGATGAATTTCTTCAATCAAACCCCTAATCAAAATGAGAATAATCAGATTATTGAATTTCTAATCAATCACGCTTTGAGTACTCTTGTGCCATTATCTTGCCTATTTGCTTTCATCTCATGTGTATGCACTTGAAGGTGAGATCCACAAACAAAGGCTATTTGAAGAAGAAAGAAGAACAATGGAGCCGCATGAAGGAAGCATTCAGATCTACATTTGGTTTGCATAGTCTTTAGTTTTGAATGTTTCATTTTCGTGTCTTTATTGAGTGTGTTTAGGATAGATCATTGCATTTTAGCTTTCGTGATTGAGCTAGATTAGTGTTTTCATATATGCTTTGATGATTTCCGATTTCCTAGCTACATTTAGAAATAAGGGTTGAAAGAAAAAACACCAACAAATTCATTATGATATTAGAACTAATAATAAAACCTTTTCAAGCATGATAAAATAATCTTATGATGCAATAAAATATAAACTTATCACAATATTACAATTTTCTTTATTTTGACCTAGTCAACAAGGTATAATTTTTTTGTAATGATTTTGTCTCCAAAAAGTTAAAATTCAAAGAAGATACTCATGCTAAAATTCTGAAATATTTTTGAAAAAGTAAAATTTTTAGAAAAATTTCTTGTTTTAAGCCCTAGAGAGCAGATTTAAAGAAAAAAGTCCAATTTTCAAAGATTTGAGTTTTTGCTAATTATTTATGTGTTAAATTTAAAAATACAAGGAATAGAAACCCCTTCCAATCATAAGTGTGTGTTGAAAATATTAGAAGTTCCAAAAAAATTGTTGATTTGCACCTAGAAATTTTTTTTTATGAAAAGTCATTAAAAAATTATAAATCCCTCAAAACTAATCCACAAATTTTGACTTGTGGAATGAACACTCAAAATATTTTGTAGAAAAAATAATAGCTTTTTGAGAGATGTGATCAAATCTTTGCAAATTCCTAATTTTCAAAGCTATTTTTTTTCTATTAGTTTTTGTCAAAATTCAAAATGAAAAGAACAAACCCCTTTTAGAATTTTTAGAGCTTTTTGAAAATATAATATTTTCTAAAAAATTATCTATTTGTAGCCACAATTTAATTTTCATGAAAAATCATGAAAAAAATTATAACTCACTCAAAGCTAATCCAAAAAATCTAATTTGTGGACTAAAACCTCATTATACAATCCTTGACTTGCAATAATTTTTTTGTGAAAAAATTAGTAGTTGTTTGAAAGATATGTTCAAATATTTCTAAACTCTAAGCTTTCATCTCCAACTTTTTGCACAAAGTAGCAATATAAGGCTAGGAAAACCCGTAAAAATGCATTTCGAATAGAGATCCAAGTCCTAGCGGGCATGCCAAAATATTTATGTCAAATTTGAACCTATTTGTAAACCCTAATTAGATCCAATCACTAACCCTAGATCTACAAACTAATTCAACATAACGTCAATAAAGAATCTACCAAACATGTAAATACTAATGAAATAAACCAAATACCTTCACATATCCAATAGGCTTGTCTCCATTGTTCTCCTATCCTCCACGATCTTGTATTTGATGTTGTTTCTCTCAAATTTGTGTTGCACTTGAACAAGATCTCAAAGAGGAATGGATGTGGTTGTGATGATGTATGATGGTGATTAGGTATTCTAGAATGATTTTGACAAAATATAAGTATGATTTCTTGATTATGGATGACAAAATTGAAGGAGTACACCTCTCTTATAAAAATATCCAAGAGAATCAAGGGTTTAGATTAAGAGGTTAAAAGATGAATGGTCATGATCACATAGATGAAAGAGACTGAATAAGATTAGAGGGTAGGTAAAGATGGAGGGAGGAGATTAAGAGGTGGAAAGGTAAAAGATAAGAATAAATAAGATTAAGAGGTTAAATTGAAATGAAGGGCTAAGATTAAATAGAAGGAAATTTAGGGAGACATGTTGTTATGTCGATAAGAAAAAAAAGATAAATGAATTAATTAAATAAATAATATTTATTTAATTTAGGAGAGAGGTGGAAGGATTAAGTACATAATAAATATTTATCTAATTAATATAAGACATCATGGTAAAATAATTAAATAAATAATAAATATTCATTTAATTAACAACCAATTTTAGGTGTCTACAATATTAACTAAATTCAATTTTTTCTTAGGGTTTCTAGAAGGCTGGTATAGGGTAGGAGCCTCTATGCTACTACTTTTCTCTACCAAAAATCTTTTGGATTCATGATTATGAATCATATTTTCAAATTTGTCTCATAACCTTTTGGTTTTGTTAAGTAGTAGAGTCTTCTTCTTTGGGTCTTCTCCTTCTCCTTTTTACTTCCTTTTCCTTTCTTTTTGGATACACCCATGTGGATACGATCAACAACACCTCCATTGGCAAGCTCTAATCTCAATTGTGTTTCCATTTCCATCCTTTTTTGGTGTCTTCCTTTTATTTCCATACTTGTCTCTATCCTTTCTCTTCTCCATTTGGGCTTTTCGTTGTCCCTTTTCTTTCTAGGTCAATTTTCTCTTTCATCTCTCTTGGATTTATCTTGTCTACTTTGGCCATGGGTGTTTTTTATTTTGGAATTTCATTAGTCCTTTATCATTTCACATGGTAGTTATCTAATATATTTTCTTAGTAGTCATATCTCTTCATGGGTCTCTCTGGGCCTCTTCCCCCTTTCCATTTTCCATTCCCTTGGTTCCTAAATCCCTCTCATAGGGTAGACATCAAGAGGACACATCTGTAGCTTTTGATGTATTCTTCAACTTCTTTGCTTCTTGATCTAGTGTAAGGTTGTAAATTTTGAAAAATTTCTTTATAAAGCTCAATAATACCTAACTAGGGCACTAATAACGGAACCAATGTCAACAAGAAATATAAGGGACACAGATCAAAGTTTTGACCTCTATTGATCTCTTAGTGTTGTAGTCTTTATACCCCAAACTCAATCCTATGCAAGGTTCAGGGAATTATATTCAAACCAAATATTAGTTGTAAATCATAATAAAAATACCATACACAACATAATAGATCAGAACTCAAAAGTATGTGTATTCATTATATTTAGTAGATACACATTACATATCCTTATAACTCCTAATATTTATATTGCATTCCTTTACATATCATTATTTGTCTATATCTTCTCTTTCCCATTCTCCTTACCATTCTTCTATATTCATTGTTCTATTAGTGAATGGATCTCACAATATGGTTATATCTAATGCATGAGATGAGACCTTTAGTATACCTAACCTACGTCCTATGTTCCAAGTCTTACCTTCAGAAAATGTCATGTGGTAACATGCAACAAGTTCTTTGGAATTGTCTCTATGTGTGTTTCCTGTCAACAATATTGAATCTCATTATGCTAACCAAAATCATAGTTCTCTTTACTATTTGTTTTAGATTTTGGCCATTTTTCTTATGCAAGTTGCTTTTTATGCTTCTAGCTCAAGTCTTATATTATGTATCATTTTACTATTTCCCATTTGATTGAGTCATTTTTGTTGTGAGTTTTCTTTTTCCTCTCTTTTCACCTTCTATAACATATTTGTGTTGCATTTCATGTATTTTTATATTTCCTCATTAGTGGATATCCCTTCAATGTCACTTGCCTTATGATCATGTTTATTATTATTAAAAGTAGTGATTTAGGGTGCTTACCCTATTACACCAAAGGCCCCAAGTGCCCAAAAACTATGCCAAAAAAGGCCACTCACATACAATCTATTAACAAGACATAGGCCAAATAGGCTATTGGCAACATATAGGGTAAATAGTAGTAAAGAAACAAAATAAGTTGAAGACACAAACCACAAGGGTAGAGGAAAAAGGCCAAATAGGCAACTTACAAACAAGCCAAAGTAGGCCACTTACAACACACAAACCATCATAGGTTAGTTACAACACACACCAAGAGTGGGATGGATTTACTCCCAAACCCAAACTAAACACATCATTATCTTGGACTAAAATATAGATAGGGCCAACACCCTCATCTCCAAAAGACCCTAGGAACCCCCAAAATTTTCTTCAACTCAATAGAAGGCAATGGTAAGGATTCTGGAAAACAATCACTCTCCTCAAAAGAAGACTTTGTAGGAACAAGCAGGGTGGCCCCATACTAAAGCACAAAGATTGAAACCACTAGAATAGGACCACCAAACATTTCAATCTCATCCATCCAACATGAGATAGACCCTGATGAACTCTATAAGAGGAACCACCTCAATAGGATCAACAGTGGTAGAAATCTCCATTTTGAGCAAAAAATTCCATACCCACGGGCCGTGGAACCATCTTCCATCTCAATCCCTAGTAATTTGTTTTTCTAAAACTTCCTATATAGAATCAATAGAAACAATAATCACATAAGAATCCTCAATGATAGCCAAGGAAAAAAAATTAGATTGCAAATGAAAGACTCTGTATGCTCCTCTAAGCAAGATCTCCACCTCTATAGGAGCAACAAGAGGAGGATCGAGAGGAAAGGGAATAAAAGAACCTTTATTACAACCCCACAAAGTGGAGCCAACTAAAAATAACTTTAGAAACTAGCAACACTAATGGACCCCCACCAAACCCATAAGAGACTCCCCCTGTATAGAAACATCAAGGGTAGGGATCGTGATCTTGAATATCAAAGTGCCCAAACACAACCCACCAACATAGAAAGCATAATAGAAAATAGAGAGGAGACCCCCACCTCCAACAATAACATGAAAATAATAGAGCCCTCCACAAAGGAGGCAACTTATGATCTATCCCTCCCATAATCCTCAACAAATAAGAAGCTAACATGAGGATCTCCAATATCAATAGGGTGACAATAGGAAGGAGACACCATAGATGAATAATGAAGAGAGATCTTGTTGGGAGTGCCATATTTTTCTACAAATTTGATAGTTCTGATACTTAATGTAAGTACAGATCTAATAGCCAACAAGATGAGAGGGGGGGGGGTGAATTATACAAACTTAATCTTCCATAAAAACATCAGATTCAACCTCGATAACATATACTTCAGTAATATAACCAAAATTGCTAAACATGCAAACTCAAAAGCATATAAACATCATAAACCTCATAACACCAGATTTAACGTGGAAACCCAAATAGGTAAAAACCACTATGGGATTTTGGACCCACTAAGAAATATACTCTTCTAGAGTATGCTCAGTTAAAAGAAAATCCTGTTAAAGATTACAAACACAATGCTAGATGCGACCCAGTTAAGGGATTTCCCTTAGATCTGTTAGGATCTTCACCTTGTTAGAAGTGACCTTGTTAAAGGATTTCAAATACTCAATCAGAATGTCACCTTGCTAGAGGTTTTTACAAATATGACTATTAAGTCCACTTGGTTAAGAGATTTTCTATCACTTTCACAAAATAATAGTAAGAAAAATCTATCTGCAACTTCACATCTAAAATGCTAAAGCAGATTCTTATTTTCTCAATACAATCTAGACATAGAACTAATCTTGTCCATCTGCTGGGCTTCTATCCTCTGTTATTCAAACAGGTCTTCAAGCTTCTATGCTCGGTAATCACTATGTAGCATCCTTGTGCATACATTTGCCCGCATGCATTGTTTATCAATAGTTCCCTATTTATAAACAATTTGCCAACTGCTTAATCTCCTTGATCACACTTCCCATGATCAATCATTGCCATCAGATCTTCAAACCTGTCCAGGTTCAATGTATCCTTCGATCTGAAAAATGTTTTACCCTGTCTTGGAACTTGCATAGATTTCTTGGAACTTGTGCTAGGGTAATGCAGTTCAATCTACACTGTAGATCTTCATGCTGATTTTCCTTTGCCATAGATTCTTTAACAAACTTCATGCACGGCATATCAATCATTTAATCAGTTCTAGCTCATCAATTTCCTTCATTAAATAACACATGCAACCATTTAATGTATTCTATTACAGATTGGTTACAACTCAGTTACAACTCGGTGAATACTAAACTTCACTCGGTAGACATTCTGCCTTCATTAACCGATAGCAATAACCTTAGGGTTTACCGACTAGGTTCTTTGCTCGGTAACATAGTATAGTATTAACCTTACAATTTACAACATATATATGATGTTAAAACAATCTAAACATCATGATCTCATCATTGTCTAAGTCGGTAATAGTTACCCATTGAATACCTTATTCATCCCCTTATTCATCATATTCTTTCTGTGTCTTTTACCGACATCTTTATACTCATCAAATCATACTTTTCAAGATATGGCAACATCATACTGAACTAGAAAATCAATTTCTTGACATCAATGACAAAATAATAATATTAAGATAGTAAACATCCTTAATCAGTTATATCCATAATCATCAACAATCTTCTCAATATCCTTATTGTAATACCAACAATCTCCCATTGTCTATTATAATGTCAAATGCCAACAATCTCCCCCTTTGGCATTGTTGGCAAAACCAATTGATTTGACCTAATTGATTCGGATTGCTATGAGTTGTTTGTGAGATTCTGAAATGCTCTCTTCCTATCATTAGAATTCTCCCCCATACATTAGTCTTCTCCTCTTTTCTCAGTCTTCTTCTCCAGTCTTCTCCCCCTTTGACAACAATGCCAAAAAGTAAAGAATTAAGACATAATTTCTTCCTGTATGAAGTGAATTCCTGCTATAATGTGTCAACTTAGTCTCAATCAGAGCATTTTGTCTTCAATTCTTGTTTCCTATATTATATCCTGCACTGTTTCCTGCACACCTTTAGAAAACATACTAAAGTGTGTAAATTAGCATCAACTCTTAAAAGATATTCAATAGAGTCATAGAATTGATGCTTCCACCGAACTTGGTTAGTGAGGAGAAGATAGGGGTAGGACCCCTAACTTACTTCTGAGATACTCAAAAGTGTCCCTTGGCAGTGGCTTGGTGAAGATATCTGCTATTTGTTCCTTTGTACTAACATACTCCAACACCACTTTCTTCTCTTGAGCTTCTTCTCTAAGATAATGATATTTGATAGAGATGTACTTTGTCGTAGAGTTCATAACATGATTCTTTGAATTGTTAATGGCACTAGTATTGTCACGAGATATAGTTAATGGCTTGGTAACTTTCTCATTTATACCTTCCAATAGTTGTTTGATCCATGCTATGTTGGTACAATTCAATGTTGCAGCAACGTATTTAGCTTCTGCTGTTGACTGTGAAACACATCCTTGTTTCTTGCTAAGCCAACTCACTAGTCTTTCTCCTAAAAATAAAGCTCCTCCACTTGTGCTTTTCTTGTCACCAATGTTGCCTACCCAATCAGCATCAGTATAAACTTTTAAATCAAAATAATTTCCTTTCTGATATACTAAGCCATAATCTTCGGTGCCTTTCAAGTATCTAAAAATTCTTTTGATTGTTGTCATGTATGTTTCCTTAGGATCTGCAGAGAATCTTGCAACTATACCTATTGCATGTGCTATGTATGGTCTGTTGTGAACAACATATTGTAGCTTTCCAATCATGGATCAGTAAAGTGTCTCATCAACATATGCAGATTCATCATTCTTTGATAGTTTATAGTTGGTAGTCATAGGAGTACTTACTGGTTTTGAATCCTCCATTCCAAATTTCTCCAAGATTTCCTTTATGTACTTGGATTGAGTAATGAAAATTTCATTTTTCATTTGCAGTATCTGTAAACCTATAAAATACTTTATCTCACCAATTAATGACATCTCAAATTCTTTACTCATTTCATTTCCAAAGTTCTTGCATAAAGAGTCATTTCCATAAAATATAATATCATCAACAAATATGGCTGAGATCAACATTCCATTTTCATCATTTTTCATGTACATATTGTTGTTCTCACTTGTCCTTATAAAACCAATCTTAATCAAATAACAATGCAATCTTTCATACCATGCTCTAGGTGCTTGTTTCAGACCATATAATGCTTTGTTCAATTTACATACTTGATCTTTACTCTTGTCTTCAACAAATCCTTCAGGTTGCTCAATAAAAACTTCTTCTTCTAATATTCCATTCAAAAATGTAGATTTGACATCCATTTGATATACCTTGAAGTTTTTAAAAGAAGCATATGCCAACAATGTTCTTACTCCTTCAATTCTAGCCACAGGTGCAAAAGTTTCACCATATACAATTCCTTCTTCTTGAGCATAACCTTTGCAAACTAGTCTTGCTTTATTTCGAATGACCTCACCTTTTTCATTTAGCTTGTTTCTGAAAATCCACTTTGTACTGATTACATTTTTGTCCTTTGGTCTTGGGATTAGTGTCCATGTGTCATTCTTCTTAATTTGATCAATCTCTTCTGTCATAGCATTTATCCAATCTTCACTGTTAAATGCCTCTTTAACTATTCTCAGTTCAAATTCAGATATCAGACATGTGCTCTGTCTCAGTTTGTTCCTTGTCATCACTGGATCATCCTTATCTCCTATAATTTGACTTGGTGCATGATGTCTTCTGACATACTTGGCTAATATAGGCTCGGTAGGCTCTGTATGATCTTCTTCATCACTCAGTAACTAGATATTCTCTTCATTTCCTTCTGTAGTTTTCTCGGTAGGACTTGTCAGTTGAACATAGACAAATTCATCATAATCTTCTAGTTCTTTGGAATTTCCTTCATCATTTCTTTCTGCAAATTCATCAATTTTCACATTTGCACTTTCTACTATTTTGTTAGATGATTTGATCAGACATTTAAATGCTTTACTTCTAGAAGAATAACCTAGAAATGTTCCTTCTTCACTTGTCTAATCAAACTTGCCATTTCTATCATCTTTGTGTACATAGAATCTACTTCCAAAGATTTTAAAATAACTTACATTAGGTTTCTTGTCATACCAGATTTCATATGGTGTCTTCAAAGTACCTTTCTTCAGTTGTACTCGGTTCAGGGTGTAAACTGTTGTGCTTATTACTTCTCTCCAAAATGTTTGTGGAACTTTCTTTTCAATCATCAGGGTTCTGGCACAATCCACAATAGATCTGTTTCTTCTCTCAGCTATTCCATTTTGTTGTGGAGTTCTCGGTGCAGAGACTTGTCTTTTAATACCATGATCATTGTAGAATAAGTTGAACTCATTAGATGTGAACTCTCCTCCTCTATCTGATCTAAGACATTTTAGTTGTCTTCCTGTTTCATTTTCAACTCTTGCCTTGTACCATTTAAACATTTGAAAAGCTTTTGATTTTAAAAACATTACCGACATCATTCTTGAATAGTCATCCACAAATAATATGAAATATTTATCACCATAATAACTTTGAACTTTCATAGGACCACAAAGATTAGTGTGAACAAGATCTAAAATTCCCTTAGAGGTGTAAGACTTACTTGTAAAGCTTGATCTTGTCATTTTACCCATTTGGCATCCTCAACACATAGCATTCTCAGGTTTTTCAAGACTCGGTAGACCTCTTACTCGGTGCTTCTTACTTATTTTGATCAGATTATCAAAATTTACATGACAAAACCTTTTATGCCATAACCAGGTATCATCTATCTTTGCATACAGACACTTGTTCCAAGTTGAGTCAAGGTGAAATGTATTACCTTTTGTTTGTGTCCCAGTAGTAGCTAACTTTCCATGCTTGTCATGAACTTTGACAATTCCTTTTTGAAATTATATTCGGTAACCTGTATTGTTTAGCTTTGCTACACTCAACAAATTGTATTTCAAACCTTCAACCCAATAAACATCATTGCATCTTGCATTGTCAAGAAGTGTTATAGATCCTTTACCTCTTACTGGACATGGTGCATCATTACCAAATCTTACATAGCCTCCATTATAATCTTCTTACATAACAAACTTGTGTTTATCACCTGTCATATGATGTGAGCATCCACTATCTATGATCTAAGAATCATTAGTATTTATGTGAGATATTAGGGCTTTTTCTTCATACCTTTCTTCATCTGATCCATCTTTGATAGCCACATAAACTACTTCCTCTGAATCAGTTTCATTTGATTTATCATCATTGGATTCCTCATCGGCTATTAAGCATGACTTTCTATCTCTTCTTCTGAAGTCTCGGTGTCTTCTGTAATGATTATCTTTCTATCTATCATCTCGGTAATCTCTCTTTTCAGTAGAATCTTTGTCAGGATAGTTAGAAGCCATATGTCCCATTTTATCACAATTGAAACATTTCAAAGGTAGTTTTCCTTTATACTTACCTTTGCCTCTCGGTAACCTTCTGGCTAATAGTGCTTCAAACTCTTCCTGCTTTCTGATTTCCTCATATAGTTTGTGTACTTCCTCCATGTTCTTACAAAATCTGTCACTTGCTCCACTGTGATCTCCTTTAGAGTACTTATACTTTCTTTCATTGTAATCATTAGATTCATCAAGATGAAAAGAACTAAATGTAGATTCAACTTTATTTACTGAAGATCCACTGTTATCAAAGCTACTTAACTCAAATGCATGTATCTTACCAATAGTAGCATCTAAAGAAACTGGCATATTAGGTACAGACCTCAATTCATTGATTGCAGAGACTCGGATTGCATAAGCTGGTAGAAGGGTTCTTAACAACTTACTTGTTATATCCTTTTCTTCAATAGTTCCACCTGCTCCTTTCATTTGATTGACAATCTCCTTTAGTCTTGTACTGTACTAGGTTATGTTCTCACCTTCATTCATCCTCATAGATTCAAGTTGTCCACTTAGACTATCTCCTTTTGCTCTTTGAACATGTTCACCTCTTCCATACACTGATATGAGCTTATCCCACATAGCCTTTGCATCATTGCAGTCTTCTAGACCATTAAACTCTGAGTCGGTCAATTTAGATGTTATTTCAATCATTGCTTGGATATGTTCTTGCTTTGCCTTTATTTCTTCCATAGTCAATGGATAGGTGCTCGGTGTGATGAAATAATTCTCCAGATAATATACAACATATTCTCCAATTCTTGATAGGTGCAGCTTCATCCTTTTCGGCCATGTAGAGAAACTTGACTTGTTCAGCTTCGGTGCATCCCTCTTATACATTTTTGGATCTTTGCCTCAAGTACCTTTAAACTTTTTCTTCCAAAGTCCAAAGCTCTGATACCAATTGATAGTTTTGATACTTAATGTAAGTACATATCCAATAGCCAACAAGATGAGAGGGAGGGGTGAATCATACAAACTTAATCTTCCATAAAAACATCACATTCAACCTCAGTAACATATACTTCAATAATATAACCAAAATTGCTAAACATGCAAACTCAAAAGCATATAAACATCATAAACCTCATAACACCAGATTTAACATGGAAACCCAAATAGGGAAAAACCACTGTGGGATTTCAGACCCACTAAGAAATATACTCTTCTAGAGTATGCTCGGTTAAAAGAAAATCCTATTAAAGATTACAAACACATTGCTAGATGTGACCCAGTTAAGGGATTTCCCTCAGATTTATTAGGATCTTCACCTTGTTAGAAGTGACCTTGTTAAAGGATTTCAAATACTCAATCAGAATGTCACCTTGATAGAGGGTTTTTCAAATAAGACTATTAAGTCCACTCGGTTAAGAGATTTTCTATCACTTTCACAAAATAACAGTAAGAAAAATCTATCTGCAACTTCACATCTAAAATGCTAAAGCAGATTCTTATTTGCTCGATACAATCTAGACATAGAACTAATCTTGTCCATCTGTTGGGCTTCTACACTCTGTTATTCAAACAAGTCTTCAAGATTCTGTGCTCAGTATTCACTATGTAGCATCCCTATGGATACATTTTCCTGCATGCATTGTTTATCAATAGCTCCCTATTTATAAACAATTCACCAACCACTTAAACGCCTTGATCACACTTCCCATGATCAATCATAGCCATTAGATCTTCAAACTTGTCCAGGTTCAATGTATCCTTCGATCTGAAAAATGTTTTACCCTGCCTTGGAACTTGCATACATTTCTTGGAACTTGTGCTAGGGTAATCTGGTTCAATCTGTGTTGTAGATCTTCATGCCGATTTTCCTTCACCATAGATTCTTTAACAAACTTCATGCACGACATACCAATCATTTAATCAGCTCTAGCTCATTAGCTTCCTTTATTAAATAATGCATGTAACCATTTAGTGTATTCTGTTACAGCTCGGTTACAACTCGGTTACAACTTGGTGAATACTAAACTTCACTCGGTAGACATTCCGCCTTCATTAACCGATAGCGATAACCTTAGGGTTTACCGACTAGGTTCTTTGCTTGGTAACATAGTACAGTATTAACCTTACAATTTACAACATATGTATGATGTTAAAACAATCTAAACATCATGATCTCATCATTGTCTGACTCGGTAATAGTTGCCCATTGAATACCTTATTCATCCCCTTATTCATCATATTCTTTCTGTGTCTTTTACCGACATCTTTATACTCATCAAATCATACTTCTCAAGATATGGCAAAATCATACTAAATTAGAAAATCAATTTCCTGACATCAATGACAAAATAATAATATTAAGACAGTAAACATCCTTAATCAGTTATATCCATAATCATCAACAAACTTCTCAATATCCTTATTGAAATGCCAACAATCTCCCATTGTCTATTATAATGCCAAGGAAGATAGATCTTGTTGGGAGTGCCATATTTTTCTACAAAACATGCCTTATGAATCCTTGATATGTCTCCATTGCTAGGGTAGAGGGAGGGTTTGATTTTTCTTTGTAGTCTGTGTTTTTCCCTTGGCCCTGTTATAATCCTTTGTTAATAGTGAGAAGTCAGTTTCTGCATTATAAGTTTTCCTCGGGAGGGTCATTAGTTGTTGGATTATTGGCCTTGTGCATTAGGAATCACCTTTGAGATCGGTCGCTATTATTTCTCTCAAAATAATCCTAAGTATTGCGAAAATGTCCCATGTCTTAAGGTTTAAGTGTCCTAGGCATACCCATGCTATGACCCCTTTTATCCTCACTAAGTATGCACGTGCTAAAAGGTCCTCACTTAGGTCCACCTATGCACTCCAGGTCAATGCAGAATAACAGGATAATTTCTTAAAAATCCCTTATTCATGCCTTGCAAGTCATTTTCTAAGAGTCTTCAGCAAGCACAGGATGGTGGGAAGAGCATTTTACAAAAGAATTTTGATCTCGCAAGGTGTCTAATGTGGTTGGCTTCAACGTGCGGGATAGCGGGAACCATGCAATAAAGGGCCCTGCTACCCCACAATGCACTATAAAAAAGGTAAATTCCACTACGAGACAAAAGGATGAAGTGTAAGATAAGGGACCATGGAATTGAAAGTATAATCCCCCGCAGGATAGCAAGAGCAGTTAAAACAAGGATAGGACTTTCCTGTAGAGACTAAATGTATAGAATTGGTGCATTGTAGGATAGCGGGGAGGATGCTAAAGGAACAAAATATGAACCACATCATCCTGCTATGATGAAAGTGATGGAGTAAATACCTTGTGGGGTGGCTTTGACAAGTGAGGAAATTTTTCCCTCCTATCCTGTAGGGGCGAAAGGCTTAAAAGCAATGAAGCAAGAGGATAGTATGTTGATTGCATACTATGCGGGATAGCAGGATAAGTGTTTTTCTATCCTTGTTATCCCATGGGTAAGCTAGATGTTCATAAAAGCAATGCAAGATTATGGAGCAAAGTGTTTTACCTTCCCTGCCATCCCGTGGGTGTCTTAAGGGAAAGAACGAAGCATTGAGGGGGAGTGAACAATAAGGAGTAATGAAGCCCTGCTATCCCATCGGGTAATTAGCGATTGAAGGATAATGGCACGAGGAGGTAAAATAGCAAAGGGAAGATGATTCCTGCTACATAATGGAAAGGCAAAGGGCACATTGAAGGCCATGTGGGATACTTAGTGACAAGGAAATATAGAGACCCCGCTATCTCACATATGTCCTATTTTCATGAAGATGGTGAAATTAAAGATATGAATAATCAAAGGTGCCCGATTGATTAAAGGAGGGAGCCATGTCAGTAGTTATGAAAGAACTAGGATTGTTGGTTGATAGCAATTATGGGAGGTGCTATGCAATGGATAATAGGTCCATCCCATTTATAGGAATCCTAAAAGACCTTGAAGTCAAATTGGCAAATTTCCTTGAGGCTGCATATAAACTTGATATCAGTGTAGTAGATGTACCACCCACTTATGGCATGTTGTCATCTAGATAGTGGACATTAGTTATAGGAGGAAATGTGCAGCTATATTTGTCCTATGCAACTATCCCAGTGAATGGGATTGAGGTTAATTAGAAAGAGAATATAGAGCTAACACCACAGTCAAAGTTATTGACCCAAATAATATGATATGTTTCCATGACATAGACATGAGAAATTTCAGGGTGGAATCTTTTGAGCCTCAACTTCATAACATAGACCCAATTGAAAATGAGGTACAGAATAATTAGAACACTCTATGGCAGATGTTTTTTGATGGGGCATGTAGTAAGGAAGGATCTGGAGTAGGAGTGGTTTTTATCACTCCTAGTGGGAAAACTTTTAAGTATTCCTTTCACTTGTTATTTGAATGTACTAATAACATTGTTGAATATGAGGCATTGCTCCTAGGACTTAACCTTGCTACAAAGAATGACATTGAAATGCTGACCATTTGGGGTGATTCAAAGCTGGTGGTATCTCAAGTTAGGGAAAAATATGCATAAAAAACCAAGAGGCGAAAGAAATATATGTGTGTTGTATGTGATTCTATTGAAATGTATGAAGCCTTTTCGATTAGATGGATTGAGATGTCTAAGAATATCATGGCTGATTTTATAGCTAATGTTGCTTTGAAAAGGGATTATATTACTTTGGCTGGGATTTCAAAGATTGAGGTAAACATTGGGCCATCTATCCCTAATAACATTTGCAATTGGTAGGTTTTTGATGTTGACACTGATTTGCTAAAGTTTTTGCATTGCATAGATGAATATAAATGCCATGAGATTGATTTCAAAGCTTTTGTTGAAACTACTGATGGGAAGTAGACATTATTTGGCAATGAAATCGTGTAGTTAAAGACAAATAAGATCCCAAAGGGTCTTATGGCATTAGAGCGGGTATTTGATGGGAATGATAGTGGAACTATGAAAACAGATACAAATAATATAGATGAGATAGAAGAGATAAATCTAGGGAGGGTGTACATTGGCAAAAAAATTAGTCTACAAATTAGATCAATCCTCATAGCTTTTCTAAGGAAATACAAGCATGTGTTTGCTTGGTCATATGATGACCTAAAGGCGTATAGGGAAGACCTATTATAGCATGAAATACCACTAGACCCTAATGCCAAGCCATTTAGGAAGAAGCAAAGGCCAATAAACCCAATGTTTAGTCCTAAAATGCAGGAAGAGTTGATGAAACTCAGGGAAATGGGAATCATAAAGCCTATTAGACACTCCTCTTGGGTGTCAAATTTGGTACTAGTAAGGAAAATGAATGGTGATATATGGTTGTGTGTAGACTTTAGAAACTTGAACATAGCATCTCTCAAAGATAATTATCCTCTCCCAAACATGGAAGCAACAGGTTGTGAGTTGCTCTCCATGATGGATGGATTTTCAAGGTATAATAAAGTGAAGGTAAAAGAAGTTGAACAATATAAGTCTGCCTTCATAAATCCTTGGGGGACATATGTGTATGTGAAAATACCTTTTGGTTTAACAAATGCTAGAGCTACCTTTCAAAGATCTATGGATGTAGTTTTTCATACCTAATAGATGTCATCATGGTTGTCTATCAAGATGATTTAACAAAACTTTCCAAGAAGGTAGAAGAGCACTGCTTGCATTTAGAAAAGGTATTCCCCAGGGCCTTGGAATATGGGATTTCTCTTAATCCTAAGAAGTTTCACTTTTTTGTAACTAAGGGAAGACTATTAGGTCATATTGTGTCAAAGGATGGGGTAAGAATAGACCCTGAGAGGGTGGCAACCATTGACAAAATACCCATCCCCAAGAATGTGAAAGCCATCCAATCTTTCTTTGGCCAAATAAACGTTGTCTGTAAGTTTATATCCAACTTTGCTGAAATAGTAAAACCTATTTCTAAGATGCTGAAGAAAGGGGCTAAAATATTTTGGACAAATGAAGCTCTCGAAGCCTTTGGAGCAGCTATTAAGAGAACCATCAAACAAGCCCCTGTTTTAAAGGGATCTAATTTCCGCAAACCCTTTCACATTTTTTCTTTTTCTTCATTCCATACCATAGTTGTTGTCATGCTACAAAAGGAAAATGAGGGATATGGACAACCTATTGCCTTTTATAGTAAATCCCTCCAAGTAGTAGATTTCAAGTATGACATAATGGAAAAGAAAGCTTATGCTTTAGTCAAATCTATGAAAAACTTCATATCTTACCTTGTAGGTGCCCAAGTCATAGCCTATGTACCCAATGCAGTAGTTAAGGACATTTTTGTCCAATCAGAGACAATAGGAAGAAGATGCAGATGGATCAATAAAATATAGGAGTTCAATATTGACATCCAGATTACCAAGTTGGTCTGAGAAATGGGCTTAGCAAAGCTCATGGCAGACAAAAATTTGGAGGCTTCCCAAATTGATACTTTGTCTACCTCAGAGGATAACATATGCAGTTTACAACACATTTCATGTTATACCAATATCTTATATTTTCTAAAGCACACAAAGTGCCCTAATGAACTCACTCACACTCAAAAAAGGACTTTGAAGCTATAGGCTCAAAGGTATGTTCTTATTTCTAGGGATTTATATTACATAGACATAGATGATTTGTTGTTGTTATGCCTAGATAAGCATCAGGCTCAGGTAACGCTTAAAGATATACATGAAGGAATGTGTGGAGACATTATACTGCAAAGACTACTGCCCATGAGGTGTTAAGGGCTAGACACTTTTGGCCTACATTGTTCAAGGATGTTCATGAATTTGTTAAAAAATGTGAACCTTGCCAAAATTTCTCTGGTAAGCTAAAGTATTTAGGAGCTTTGCCTCTCAGACCCATGTAGGTTGAAGCCCCTTTTCATCAATGGGGTATAGATTTTATTGGGAAAATGACTGAAAGGTCTAGTGGAGGACACAAATGGATTCTTGTAGGCACAAACTATTTCACAAAATGGGTGGAAGCTATCCCCACTAGGAAAACAACTATTAAGGTTGTAATTGATTTTCTAACAAGTAACATTATCACCAGGTTTAGATTTCCAATCAGATTAATAATGGGCAATGCAATGTGCTTCATATCTGAGGAGTTTATAGATTTTTGCAACACTTATGGCATCAGAATCTCCTACTCATCCCCATACCATCCGCAGGGAAATGGGAAAGATGAGTCTAGCAACAAGAGTTTGTTAAAGATCATCAAGAGGACTCTTGAGAAGAATAAAAAGGCCTTGGATTCAAAGTTAAAGACTGCAATATGGACTGACAGAATCACTATCAAGAAGGCTACTAGAAAATTTCCATTTGAGTCGGTATATGGCACACAGGCGAGACTGTCCATGAATAAATTCTTGCCAATATACAAGTTTATTCAAGAAAATGAATGAGATATACCTAAAGCAATGGAGGAAAGAATGGAGCAATTTTTAGAGCTTGATGAAATCAAAAATGATGCACATAAAAGGAATATGAAACTGCAATAATGAAGCAAGTATCTATTTGTTAAGAGAGCTTTAGAAAGAAAATTTGATGTAGATGATTTAGTTCTAGCATGGAATGAAAGAGGCCAAGAAAAAGGAAAAAGTGGTAAGTTTGAGGCTTTGTGGCTTGGCCCATATGCTATTCTAGAAAAGCATGGTGAGGATTCCTATTTTCTTAAAAACATGAATGGTGAGGTGCAGGAATTGCCAGTGCATGGATAGTTCCTAAAACACATCTTTGCTTGAATATTTCTTCCATGCATAGTAAGTTTAGGGTTGTACATATAGATTAGTGTTTTGTGTAAATATTCCCTATGTTTTTTGAAGTGGTCTTCTCTCCCAGAGATCTGAATCCTTTCTTTGATCCTATGAATCAAACATCCCAAACCAAAGCAACTATTGGGAGTGCCAAATATGCCTTCTGAATCCTTGATATGTCTGTATTGTTAGGATAGAGAGAGGGTTTTATTTTTCTTTGTAGTTTGTTAATTTCCCTCAACCATGTTATAATTATTCATTGACCATGAGCAACCAGTTTCTGCATTTTAAGTTTTCCTTGGGAGGGTCATTAGTCATTGGATTACTGGCTCTGTGCATTAGGAATCACCTTTTAGATTGGTTTCTATTATTTCTTTCAAAATAATCCTAAGTATCATGAAAACTTCCCATGTATTAAGGTTTAAGTGTCTTAGGCATACTAGCGCTATGACCCCTTTTACCCTCACTGAATATGCACATGCTAAAAAGTCCTCACTTAGGTTTGCCTATATGCACTCGGGGTCTATGTGGGATAGTGGGATCATTGCTTGGAAACCCCTTATTCATGCCCCACAAATCATTTTATAAGAGTCTTCAGCACCCGTGGGATAGCAAGAAGAGAATTTTACAAAGGAATTTTGATCCTGCAAGGTGTATAATGTGGTTGGCTTCAACATGCGGGATAGAGGGAACCAAGCAATAAATGGCCCTGCTACCCCACAATGCGCTATCCACAAGGTAAATCCCACTACAGGACAATAGGATGCAATGTAAGATAAGGGCCCATGGAGATGAAAGTATAATCCCCCATGGGATAGCGAGTAGACCAAGTAATGGTTACCCCACAAGGATACTTAGATCGCACTAAGATTAGTCTAGGATAGAGAGAGCAATTAAAAGGAGGACAGGGCTTTCCCATAAAGACCAAATGGACAGAATTGATGCACTACGGGATAGTGGGGAGGAGGCTAAATGGTGTAGGAGCACTTGGGATCTCATTATTGATCACAAGTTGCCTTGTGACATTTTATTTTTGTTTAATGTAATAAGGTCCTATGGACCATTTCATGTTGTTTCTAGTCATATGTATGTTGTCCATATGATGAAATTGATTATGTGTTGCATTGATGTTTTGTCATTGATGTCAATACTAGTTGTTATAGTTGTTTACCAGCTTCCTGTAGAAGGACTGGATTATGAATATTATCAGTTGATTGTCACCGGTATGATCTAGATGATGGAATAAGTTTGTATGTATGGTTCATATGCTTCTAAAGTACGTTTTAGTCAGTGGGTATTGAATTGATGATTAGATGCTATTGTTGGCATTTTCATGATGTTTTGATTGTCATTGATGGACACACTTTCTTGATGATGGACACACACTTTATTGATGTATGAGTTATGCTCAACCGGTACTGTGTATTATGTAATGTATAGTCTTTAGACTAGCGGTATTTTGTAGAAGATGTTTACTGGTCATAGATTGACTGAAGAGACTAAGTGGTATGGAGACCCCAAGCGGTTCAAGGATCTCAACCGATATGAAGGACCCAAGCAGTAGTTAAATTTTGATCGGAACACTATGATCTACCAGTCTTCATTTTTGACAAACCGGTAATCGATATACTATGTTAACCGGTATTAATCTGTGATGAGTTATCATCCATCGACACTTTGGTAGTGATTTTGTGTCATGTTACCAAATGTGTCTAGATGCACTAAACCTAGGAACTTATAATCTAATCCTATTGGACCGACATGAAATCAGTTTCCTTCATAAGGACATCATGTCTAGGGTTTGCATGTATGAGACAAAGTATGAGAGATATGTGATAGAAGAGGTTATGTGTGATCATTGTAGAGAAGATTAAGTCTATGTGAAGAGTTAGAGTGTGGAGATATTGAAGACTAAAGTAATGCTAAAATGCATTAACAATGAGCTATCAAGGATCTAATTAAGAAGATCGTGCTATTAGCTAGATCACTCACTTGTTGATTACTCACATCTTTGACAAGTTTGAAACCCTTAACTGGGTAGGGCCAGAAAAGCCTTTGTAAATCCTCTAATAAGGTGGTTCACAATTGTGGATGTGAAATCCTCTAACAAGGTAGTCTTTAACATGACTTATCTCCTAAAAGAGATCTAGATTCCTAACAGGATCTATTCTAGTGAAGAACATTGTATGACCTTAACCGGTCTAGTTTCTATTCTACAAATAGTTACTTGTGAGTTTCTCCTCATCATGGTTTTTCCCATTTGGTTTTCCATGTCAAATATCTTGTGTTATGATGATTGCGCTCTTGTGGATGAATTCTTTGTTTTCTATTTGGGTTACATTTATCTTAACCGGTTTATTAGTGAATTTGTTGTACTGGTTATCTGCTAAATTGTTTAAGAGTTTGTTTATAGTATTTTTCCGTATACTAATTCACTCCCCCCTCTTAGTATTCATCAATTGGTATCAGATCCAACCTTTCTATAAGTCTAACCACTTGGAAGGAGATATGGGGGAATACAGTATTAGGGAACTTATTCATCATCTCACTCAGACTGAGAGAGCCTATGATGAACTCAAAGTCAAGTATAAAGCCTCTTTGGCCAAAAGAAGAGAGCATGCTGAGAAAATGATGGAACTTACTGAAAATAGCTCTTCTGATGAAGCAAACATGGATGCCCTAGTTGAAGAAGTTGAAAAATTGAATGCATCTAATGCCAACCTGAGAAGGGAATTGGAAGGACTAACTATCAAAATGTGTCAAGATCTTCAGAACAGAAGGAAAGCTAAAGATCTGGTAAAAGATAAAGATCATTATATCTCCAAGCTAAAGCACGAAATCACTACCCTTACCGCTCATCTCCAAGAGAGTAAAGTGGAAAAAGAAGAAATGCAAGGTGAACTAAACATGGCTAGTTCTGAGGATGCAACCTTGATGGAATCCAATGCTGCCATTTCCAAGGAACTTACCGAGTCAAAGGAGATACTTGTCAAATTCAATCAGAGTACTGCTAAGCTAGAGAAAAAGTTAGAATTGGCAAAACCAGTAAAGAATACTACTAGACTTGGTTTCTCTAGATATGAGGAAGGTGAGACCTCTTGAACAAAAGCTGAAGCATCAAAGAAGTAATCGACATCCAAGGATAAAGGTAAGCAAATGTTTAAACCTATTTGCTTTAATTGTCTCAAAGAAGGACATTCTACTAATGTGTGTAGAAACAAGGCTTATAATAATTTTCCTTACTTTCTAAACAATAAGCCTAGATCCAATAGATTCAATGGAAAATGTTATGCATGCAAAAAGTTTGGGCATAGAGCATTTGAATGCAGGTTTGTTTTGCACAACACTGGGAGATACCCTCCAAGGACTCAAGGAGTTATCCCGAAACCCTCTGTGAACCAGAATCTTAACAGCTACAATACCTATGACCATCGGTTAGGTGGTTATCAAGTGGCAATTGGTTGGAGAGAAAATTGTTTCATCTCTCGTGGTAGCGGTCACACTGCTACAACATGCAGAAGGAAGAATCCAAATATGAATAATAGACCATGGAGAACACCTAGAATGGTATGCTATCATTGAAACAAACTAGGACACACTGCCAGAACTTGTAGAATGAGAAAGAACCTATCACATGATATATCAATCACTCTAGAAGGGAAGATTGATATTGAAACCGTTTAAGAGGGAATGAAGAAAACTTGGAAAAGGAAACCTGAAGAAGTGTCACAGGATGAACTGGTTTCTGCACCTAGTGTGGAAGTCTCTAAACCGACAAACTGAGCTTCAGAAAAGATTAGGGGGAACACATCAGTGAAATATTTCAAACCCCCAATTTATATCAGTAAATACCTTAATCGGTATATGTTACCTATCAATCAGGAGAAGACTGGAAGCTGTAAAAGGCAAAATTAGGGTTTGTGCCCTAACGGTGATGCATTTATTATGGTAGGTGAAAAGTTTGTTTAAAAGGATTTTGGTCATCATTTTCACATCTATTTTTGAGTGAAGAATTTTCAAGAGCAGAGCGAAAAAGAGAGATTCATCTAGTCATTCAAAGTGAATTCAAAATCTTGTAGAGGAATCCAACAACCTTTTTCAATCTATCAGCGAAGAACACTAAAGCGGTAATCAAGCAACCAAAGTGGTGTATTGTGGGAGACATTGGCAAACCCTAAATTTTGGATTGTGAAGGCATTTCTCAAATTTCTTTCTCATCATGGCCTCTGCATCGCACTCCAGTTCTAGTGCACCTGCAGATTCAGCTGAATTTCTTGAAAAGAAAGAAAAATACAATGCCCTATCTCAAATACCCACCAAAGTTATTGTTGAGGAAGATATTTCAAGGTATATTGACTATAAATTAGAAAACCTAGTGTAGTGTCATAAATTGTACGCACTTGCTAGGGTGGTACAATTTCACACCTAGTTTAGCACTCGCCTTAGCGCATTTTGTATTTTGCATTGCATTTCCCCTTTAGCACTTAATTAATCAAATTAATTAGGTCTAAGGTTCTATTTTATCATTTCATCATCACTAAGTCGGGCCCTTTTCATTAAAGTGTGCCCCTTTCATTTTATTCCTCTAATACATCATTTAATCAAAAACCCTAATTAGGTCCTATTTTGAACTTGGGGGCTTGATTTCGGGGGTCAAAACATCTTGAAATCATCTGTAACTTCGGGATTCTCTCTAAAATCATCATATCCGACGGTCCTGAAAATTTGGTGAAAAGTTGTCCGGACCATGGCGCCCGACGTGCACATGGTCCCGGACATTTTTCCCAAAATTTTAGGAGCACGATCCAATCATAAAATAAAACTTAACCCCAAGAAATTGGTGGGAGATTCAATCTCTAGGTCGGCCAAAAGTTGAAATTAAGACCTAGGGTTTCATACATAAGAGCTCTCTTTCTTCATTGGAAAGGAGGAGAATTTTGGGTTTTCAAGGGACCTTCTGTGCAGCGAAAGAGCAGATCTTTGAAGACTTCAACAACATTCAACATCCATCCATCAAGCATTCATCAATTTCATTCATCCATTTAGGGCTTTGAAGACATTGAAGAGCAATAGGGGATCACCGACTGAAGATTGGCTTGTACCCCTCCCTTGGAGTTGGGTATGATTTCATGTTGTTTTCATGTCTTTGCATAAGCTTCATCATATCATTTGTACTCATGCTTTAGATCACTTTGCATCTTGATTTAGAGCATTTACATTATCATTTACAAGCAATTAGGGTTTACTTTCTAGGTTGCTCTAGTTTGCTTACTTGCATTTTAGGATCTTGCACACACACAAGGTCTGCACACACATTACTTTTACAATACAACTTGGCTATTCATGGAGGTGGAAATCACCAAAGCGAGGGTTTGACTAAGGCAAAACCCTATATAGCCGCCCACCACACCTTTTCAGATATAAGTGCAAGTTTCGAAATTCGGATGACGCCGCAAGTTACAGATCCGGGAGAAGCAGACGGAAACCGACCAACACACCAAATTTCAGAACAGAAAGCTAGGACAGGGGCGTGGGGCACCCTGGTCCTGCTAGGACAGGGGTGCTAGGTACCCTGGTCCCTGGGACAGGGGCGCTGGGTGCCCTGGTCCTCCTGACAGACAACAGTTTTCAACATTTTTGACAGCTTTCCAAGTTGCAAAATAGCAGTTTCCAGAGCAGTTTCAGGGGCAAAATCAGGACGGTGGGGCCCGCGCCCCCGTCCTGAACATTTTCACTCAGATTTTAACACCAGGTACACATTTACATTCTTGTCTTGTCCTTGTATTTACAGCTTTCCATAGTTTAAGTTCAATTCTGCAATCTTGTTATTAGTTCATACTTGCACTTTGGGGTTGGGAATTGAACTTGCATCATTTTATCTTTCAATTACAACAAAGGAATAGAAATCCTAATAGGTAGCCTATGGTTCTCTCTTCCACAAAAAGAAGTATCCAATTGTGTGATACCTCTAGGCTCTTCCGTATTCCACAAATGTGTGATTGAAAGTGAGATTAGGGCATGTTTGCTTAGTTTCACTTTTTCCCCCACACATTTTGGTGAACCCGACGTGAATTCCAATCTTCTCTAATTCTGATTTATGTTTTCAAATTTGAGTGTTTATGCTATTTCAAAATCAAATTTGTATTTACAAGTTTCAATTTCTTGCAAGATTCAAAAATTTAGAGGAAATTTTTGCTAAAACCCTAATTTTTCAATTCAAAGTTGAACTTGTGGATAGCTTAATTGGGATCAATAATTTCAAATCTGATTTAGGAACTCATTTGAATCATAAATTTCATTTTCTAAATCTACATTCTAAGTGCTTGCATTGGTTAAAATTAAACATTTCCTTCTATTTTGCATGTGTTATCATTTGAAAGAGGAAAATTGTTGTCATGATGCATTCATTTCATAAATTTGATAATGGGTTAGCTTCCCTTGTTTCAATTTTTCCTTCTCCTAAAGAACCTCCCCCCATCTATAACAACATTTTAGTGCCTAAAAGAGTTGCTACCAATCCCTTTGAGACTCTCCCATGCTCTAAGGATGAAGAATTTAAGAGTGATCTTGACAATTCTCCTAAAATGTGCCCTTCCTATTTAGCTATCCTAGAGGAAGAGAATGATATCATAAACACCTTTCTTAATGTTACTTCACCTTCCCTACATGATGCCTCTCTAAGTGAAAAGGTATTGATGGACATTGACTTATTTTCTCCTAAAGTTGGTCCTTCCAATGGGGGCATGTTAGTGCAACAAGAGGTTATGAACACTTCTTTCAAAGATCTCCTTCCTAAGCATGAATCTTTGGAGAAATATGTTCATGTTCTTCCTAAAAACACTCCCTTCATGAGGATCCTTTTGTGCAAGAAGATGGCATTATCCCTACATTTCCTAGTGATGGCATTTCCTTTTCCAACAAAACTCCCACTAGAGATGATGAATTAATGATAAATGCTTACCCTTCTCCTAAAGTTTGTCTTACCCATAAGCATCCCTTAGAGAAAGAAGATGAAATAATAAGAAATTTCCTTAATTCTCTCTCCCCTAAAGATCATATTGAACATATTTTGAGGAAAGAGGATGAGTTTAACACATCTATTGATCCTCTCCCTCCTAAGGATGAGGAATTAATAAACAATGTTATCTCCTCTCCTGAAATTGACAATACTTCAAACATTCCTTTTAACAACCTCACTATTTGGGATGAACCATTAGAAGAAGGTATAGATTATTCTCTACCCCTAGCCAAAGGGGATGAAATCAAGATTGAAAACTCCCTTGATAGTTTCTCACCTTCCTTGAATCTCAATTATTCTCCCTCTAAAAATAAAGCATCTCCCTCTCCTCAACTTGGTTCTACTCATAAGGATACCCTAGTTCAAAGCAAGATGGTTAACATCTCTTTCAAAGATCTCCCTCTCAAGAGTGAGACTTTAGAGAGTAATTTTGATCCTTCTCCTAGAGAGTTTATTCCCCATGTAGATCCTTTGATGATAGAGGATGATATGACCTTACCTAGTATTACTTTTCCTACTAGAACATCAATGCCTACCCCTTGTCTCTCTCCTAAAATTGATTTAATCTGTGATGAGATTTTAGTGCAAGAGAAGACTATCAATAATTCTTCCAACACTTTTGTTCATTCCTCTAAACCATCCTCAATCAATTTGATACATGTGAATGAAACACCTAATAAACCTCTCTTCACTATCCAAGGTTCTTGTCCTTCTCAAAATTCTCAACCTTTAAATAAGCCTATCTTAGTGGTTCAAGGTGGTTATGCTAATGATTCTTTTTGCACTCCTAAGAAACCTATTATTACTGTGCAAGGAGGTTATTCTACTAAAAGCCCTTATGAGTATGCTAAATAACTGATTAGAGAGAGTTATCATGCGGTTGCCCATACTTATCATACTAGAAATAATAGGCAGCCTAATCCTCCTCTAGTTATCCCAACTTCTCTTCCTAATCCTCAACCTATTCTTCCTCAAGCTCCTCGTATTTCACAAGTTCTTGGTAAGGAATATGATCTCATAGAACAACTTAAAGCTACCCCTACTAAGATATCCCTTTGGGATTTGATCCAAACTTCTTCCGCTCATCATGGAATGTTACAAGATGCCTTGAAAGATTTGAATGTTCCTCCACCTAATACATCTAGTAATATAGTGTCTTTGGTTAACTCTGTGATGAATCCTAAAGCTCAAATTGTGTTTACTCAAGATGAGTTGCCTACTAGTGAAATTCAACATCAATATGATCCCTTGATGATTGTGGTTATCATAAATGACACTGCTATAAGACGAACACTGGTAGATAATGGTTCTAGCCTTAATATGTGTAGCATTAATCTATTGCATAAGATGAATGTGGATACATCCCTTATTGAGCCTGACTCTCATCCCATTCGAGGCTTTGATAATGTGGCTAAGTCTTCATTAGGTATCATCACCTTACCCATCACAGTGGGACCTGTTACTTTGCCTACTCCTATCCATGTTATGTCGGGAAATCTAACATAAAACTTGTTATTAGGGAGACCTTGGATTCACAGTATGCAAGCTGTCCCCTCTACATTGCATATACAAGTTAAATTTATTTATAATAATAAGACATATACCTTGATAGGTGATACTAATTTTCAAGCTTGTTTGCAAACATCTACTTCCAAAGGGAGTTCTTCTAAGCCTTCCTCTTCTAGTGATGACTCGTTAAACAAGATACCTATGGATGAATCATCACCCTCTGATAATCAAAATTCTTTGGATGAGTCTGAAGTTCCTGAAGAAGATTCTTCTCAACTTGAATCTACACATGAAAAGGCTTTTGATCCTGAGAAGGTTCTCACAGAAGATGATTGGGGATCTCTTGATTTTAATCCCACCTTTGTAGGTGAGCATAGGGTTCCTCCTAGAGAGCTTAAAGTTAAAAAGAAGGAAGAAACTAGAGATCAATCAGTCTTACCTGAACCTATGAGCAATAATTTTGTGGCCACTTCTCAAACTTCTTCTCCTCACACCTCTAATTCGGAAGAATTTGTTTCTTTGTCTTATGAAAAAGCACCTTTTCTTTCTGAAATGGCTAATTGTTATGGTCATGGTTTTCACATTTTGGCTAAGAGTGGCTATAGTGGAAATGGTTGTGGCACAAATGAACAAGGAATTAAAGTTCCTTTAGAACATAACATGCATGAATATTCATTTGGACTTGGATATAACCTTTCTAAGCCCACCAAAGCATCTAAAAGACCATCTCTCAATGTGAATGCTATATTTAGTAGTGATGATGATCTCACTTCAAATAAATCATCTTCTACTTTTATCAACTCTCATTCCACTCATAAGGAAATCTTGGCGATGAACAAATCTCTTTATGACTCCCCTCAAATTTCTAAATCCACTTATGAATCTTTATCTCCTATTCATCATAAATTCCTTTCCTCCAGGGATAAGGCTCTAATAAATTGCACTCATCCTTCTTCTAAGATTTCTTGTAACTTTCCTTCTTCAATTTTTATCACTTTATACATGTTTTTGATCTCACTTATAGTTGAGCATTCAGCATGTCATATTCAAATACCTCATTCAATCTATCATGTCTTTAAATAACATTAATGGCTATTATGTTGCTCATCATTATGTGACATTGGTAGCTCATTTACTGGGGGCTCATTGTCATTCATGATGGTACAATTTCAAGTGCAATCATATTTTTGAAGCAACATAATAGCCTAATTTTTCTATGTTATCTCTTTTCCTAGATATGGGAGAAGATGTGTATTCTCTTTCTTATCCTACCCACTTCTTGTGAGGAGCATTTTACATACACTAATGTCTTGCTTGCATGAACTCATGTAAGTATGTAGTACATTTTGCTTATGTCTAAATCTCTCCCTAGAGGATTGTGTAAGTCCTTCTCATTGTCCTTTTCCTTGGGAGGCAATGATCTTTTCTTATTTTTATCTAAGGATCCACTTTTTCCTATTTCATGGATGGTGTGAACTTTATTACTTGATGTTATTCCTTGTATGCATTTGTTGTTGTTTGATCAAGGATTCTCTCTTGCAAGAGGTGTAAGTCCTTGACTACAACCTCTTTTGCACTTGGTAAAATACATCCATAATGAATTTACTCTCCCAATTGGGTTAAAAAGAGCATCATCCTTCATTAAGAATCACTTTCACCTCGCAAAAGAAGGAAGTATTGCATTCTTATTCTCTTCTTTGTATTAATCTAGAAGATGTTATATTTGTCTAACACAATTCCTCTCGGGGATAGGTGTCTTTTGTACAAAGATCTCTTCTCCTCTAAGGATCTCCTTTACACATACTACAAGATATCCCTTTTCAACTATCTTATCCTTGCTTAAAGAGTGCAAAACTCTCTTCCTTGGATCTATGACATTGTTGCATTTTTTGGGGTATCTTCTTTTGTGATGAAGGTAGGTATCCTTGTTCTACATTGCTTATGACATAAACATTACACTTTTTGAGCAATGGGTCATTCTCGGAACCAGAGCACAGACTCTTAGAGCGAGATGTCTCCATTTTTCTTTTATGCAAGGTGATTATTCTTGGAACCAGAGCACAGACTCTTAGAGCGAGATGTCACGCTTTTGTACTATACATATATAGGTTGTAGCATACTCGGGCATAGACTCCTATGAGGTGCTTCTAACCTCCCGTACACACACATGCATGAGGTTGAGTGGAACTAGCGGCATAAGGCTAGACTTTCTCACTCTTCTCCCTTACATGGATCACCTAGACAGACTCTAGGGGCTAGTTTTCCATGTCCTTTTTCCCATGGATCACCTAGACAAGATCTAGGGGCGAGAAGTCCATGTTTTCTCTCTCACTATTCATCTCATGGATCACCAATGTGTGTATTCATGCTCTTTTTTTTTTTTTTTTTTTCCCTTTCTTTTCTTCTCTTTGCATTTTGTTTCCATTTACATCCTTCATCTTGTGTTAGAGAACTCTCAAATCCTTACACTCTTTGTTGCGTTGGAATTGAGATTTAGTCCTCTTTCTTACCAAATGATTCTCCATTTGTTTTTGATCTCATATCAAATCTTCTTGTGAGCATTTGTCATCAATATTCTTTAAACAATTCGAAGTGGTAAACATGATACCCTATTTCAACTCACTAAAATTAGCAAGCCGGAATAGGGGGGGGCATATAGCTACCCTCGAATTTTCATCACCTTCCTTAGTAAGCATTAGGTGATTTTGTGATCTAACGTGTGTTTTGTAGGGTGCGGTTCCTAACTGTGTACTACAGATACCACTGGGGGTTTCGTTCGATAGACTTATGGATATATCCTTTTTCAAATAATGTTTACTTTTTTGTACTTTAGCTTGCATATGCACGTAGTGTTCATATGACCGCTAAAGTGGGGGCTAAATGTAGCATCGTAAATTGTACACACTTGCTAGGGTGGTACAATTTCACACCTAGTTTAGCACCCGCCTTGGCGCATTTTGTATTTTGCATTGCATTTCCCCTTTAGCACTTAATTAATCAAATTAATTAGGTCTAAGGTTCTATTTTATCATTTCATCATCATTAAGTTGGGCCCTTTTCATTAAAGTGTGCCCCTTTCATTTTATTCCTCTAATACATCATTTAATCAAAAACCCTAATTAGGTCCTATTTTGAACTTGGGCGCTTGATTTCAGGGGTCAAAACATCTCAAAATCATCTGTAACTTTGGGATTCTCTCTAAAATCATCATATTCGACGGTCCTGAAAATTTGGTGAAAAGTTGTCAGGACCATGGCACCCGGCGTGCACATGGTCCCGGACATTTTTCTCAAAATTTTAGGAGCACGATCCAATCATAAAATAAAGCTTAACCCCAAGAAATTGGTGGGAGATTCAATCTCTAGGTCGGCCAAAAGTTGAAATTAAGACCTAGGGTTTCATACATAAGAGCTCTCTTTCTTCATTGGAAAGGAGGAGAATTTTGGGTTTTCAAGGGAACTTCTGTGCAGCGAAAGAGCAGATCTTTGAAGACTTCAACAACATTCAACATCCATCCATCAAGCATTCATCAATTTCATTCATCCATTTAGGGCTTTGAAGACATTGAAGAGTAATAGGGGATCACCGACTGAATATTGGCTTGTACCCCTCCCTTGGGGTTGGGTATGATTTCATGTTGTTTTCATGTCTTTGCATAAGCTTCATCATATCATTTGTACTCATGCTTTAGATCACTTTGCATCTTGATTTAGAGCATTTACATTATCATTTACAAGCAATTAGGGTTTACTTTCTAGGTTGCTCTAGTTTGCTTACTTGCATTTTAGGATCTTGCACACACACAAGGTCTGCACACACATTACTTTTACAATACAACTTGGCTATTCGTGGAGGTGGAAATCACCAAAGCGGGGGTTTGACTAAGGTAAAACCCTATATAGCTGCCCACCACACCTTTTCAGATATAAGTGCAGGTTTCGAAATTCGGACGACGCCGCAAGTTACAGATCCGGGAGAAGCAGACGAAAACCAAGTAACACACCAAATTTCAGAACAGAAAGCTAGGACAGGGGCATGGGGCACCCTGGTCCTACTAGGATAGGGGCGTTGGGCTCCCTGGTCCCCAAGACAGGGGCGTTGGGTGCCCTGGTCCTCCTGACAGACAGCAGTTTTCAGCATTTTTGACAGCTTTCTAAGTTGCAAAAAAGCAGTTTCCAGAGCAGTTTCAGGGGCAGAATCAGGACGGTGGTGCCCGCGCCCTCGTCCCGAACATTTTCACTCAGATTTTAACACTAGGTATCCATTTACATTCTTGTCTTGTCCTTGTTTTTACAGCTTTCCATAGTTTAAGTTCAATTCTGCAATCTTGTTATTAGTTCATACTTGCACTTTGGGGTTGGGAATTGAACTTGCATCATTTTATCTTTCAATTACAACAAAGGAATAGAAATCCTAATAGGTAGCCAGTGGCTCTCTCTTCCACAAAAAGAACTAGCCAATTGTGTGATACCTCTAGGCTCTTTCGTATTCCACAAATGTGTGATTGAAAGTGAGATTAGGGCATGTTTGCTTAGTTTCACTTTTTCCCCCACACATTTTTAGTGAGTTGAAACAGGGGGGGCATATAGCTACCCTCTAATTTTCATCACCTTCCTTAGTAAGCATTAGGTGATTTTGTGATCTAACATGTGGTTTTGTAGGTTGTAGTTCCTAACTGAGTACTGCAGATACCACTGGGGGCTTCGTTCGACAGACTTATGGATATATCGTTTTTCAAATAATGTTTACTTTTCTGTACTTTAGCTTGCATATGCACATAGTGTTCATATGACCGCTAAAGTGGGGGCTAAATGTAGCATCGTAAATTGTACGCACTTGCTAGTGTGGTACAATTTCACACCTAGTTTAGCACCCGCCTTGGCGCATTTTGTATTTTGCATTGCATTTCCCCTTTAGCACTTAATTAATCAAATTAATTAGGTCTAAGGTTCTATTTTATCATTTCATCATCATTAAGTTGGGCCCTTTTCATTAAAGTGTGCCCCTTTCATTTTATTCCTCTAATACATCATTTAATCAAAAACCCTAATTAGGTCCTATTTTGAACTTGGGGGCTTGATTTCGGGGGTCAAAACATCTTGAAATCATCTGTAACTTCGGGATTCTCTCTAAAATCATCATATCCGACGGTCCTGAAAATTTGGTGAAAAGTTGTCGGGACCATGGTGCCCGGCGTGGACATGGTCCCGGACATTTTTCCCGAAATTTTAGGAGCACGATCCAATCATAAAATAAAGCTTAACCCCAAGAAATTGGTGGGAGATTCAATCTCTAGGTCGGCCAAAAGTTGAAATTAAGACATAGGGTTTCATACATAAGAGCTCTCTTTCTTCATTGGAAAGGAGGAGAATTTTGGGTTTTCAAGGGACCTTCTGTGCAACGAAAGAGCAGATCTTTGAAGACTTCAACAACATTCAATATCCATCCATCAAGCATTCATCAATTTCATTCATCCATTTAGGGCTTTGAAGACATTGAAGAGCAATAGGGGATCACCGACTGAAGATTGGCTTGTACCCCTCCCTTGGGGTTGGGTATGATTTCATGTTGTTTTCATGTCTTTGCATAAGCTTCATCATATCATTTGTACTCATGCTTTAGATCACTTTGCATCTTGATTTAGAGCATTTACATTATCATTTACAAGCAATTAGGGTTTACTTTCTAGGTTGCTCTAGTTTGCTTACTTGCATTTTAGGATCTTGCACACACACAAGGTTTGCACACACATTACTTTTACAATACAACTTGGCTATTCGTGGAGGTGGAAATCACCAAAGCGGGGGTTTGACTAAGGCAAAACCCTATATAGCCGCCCACCACACCTTTTCAGATATAAGTGCAGGTTTCAGAATTCGGACGACGTCGCAAGTTACAGATCCGGGAGAAGCAGACGGAAACCGAGCAACACACCAAATTTTAGAACATAAAGCTAGGACAGGGGCGTGGGGCACCCTAGTCCTGCCAGGACAGGGGCGCTGGGCGCCCTGGTCCCTCTATCAGACAACAACTTTCAGCAACTTTCTGACAGCTTTTCAGGTTGCAAAACAACAATTTTAGGGGCAGAATCAGGACAATGGCACCCACGCCCCCGTCCCGAACATTTTCACTCAGGTTTTGACTCCAGGTATGCATTTTCATTGTTGTCTTATTCTTGTGTTTATAGCTTTCCATAGTTTAAATTCAATTCTACAATCTTGTTATTAGTTCATACTTACACTTTGGGGTTGGGAATTGAACTTGCATCATTTTATCTTTCAATTACAACAAAGGAATAGAAATCATAATAGGTAGCCCATGGCTCTCTCTTCCACAAAAAGAAGTAGCCAATTGTGTGATACCTCTAGGCTCTTTTGTATTCCACAAATGTGTGATTGAAAGTGAGATTAGGGCATGTTTGCTTAGTTTCACTTTTTCCCCCACACACCTAGGATCTCTAGTAATTAATTCCTAGCTAAGTTTGTTTTGTGGGGATGATAAGAAGATCAAACCTAAATATAGTGTCCTTGAGAAGATGAAACTGCACAATGCAGTGTACTTTTTGGAAGAGTTCACAGAAGAACATATCTGCATCATTCTTAGTAGAGTACATGGTGATAAGATGTACCTCAAGTGCATGCATGACATCACACCGGAGGAAATTCATGTCGTCACCTGTTTCTGCATCATTGAAGAGGTACCAGCACTAAGGAAGGTCACCAAGATTGAAATGACTAAGCTCACTAGTTCTATGAGTGACCAATGGGCGATGACCCTCAACACAATCAAAGATGATCTGGTGAAATATGCTTGCATGGTGATTGGTTACCAGATATTCTATGCCAGTAGAATGAATTATGTCCCAACTGCTGTGGTGAATGCTACTTACAAAATGATTAAAGAAGACACTACATTTGTCCTATGTACCTATCTACAAAAGCAATTACTACTGAACCTAAATTCTATCAAACGGGACAATTCACTGAGGTTCAAGTTTGGACAACTTCTGGTCAACTTATTCTTCTACTTTCAGGGATATTTCCCTGGAGTAGGTGATGTGCAGTGGTCTGCTGACTTACCGGTCTCTAGACAAATCAAGGAAAGTCTACAAGTAGTGGGAACTAGATATCCTAAGGTTCTAAACAAGTATTTTAATGAATTCAAGCGGAAAATGAACTAGAGGATGAGGATATTTGATGATATTGTGAAGGATTATAAAGATGACATATGCTTCATAATAAAGGTAGATGAATGTATAATGGAAGTGGTGGAACCCAGAAAGGAAGTAGTTGAACCTATGGGTTATGAAGTGGTGAATGACCTACTGATTGGGTATGCCTCTACCCTACTTGCCTCACCACTGGATGCAAAGAAAAAGTGAACCGATACCTACTTGGAGAGGGTCACATAGGTTGAAGAACCAAAATAGAAAAAGGATAAAGCAGTGCCATCGGTATCTACACCAGTTACCTCTGCCAATCCAAAAGTGACCAAGCGGTCACCTGCTAAGAAGAAACTTGAGGTTATTCCCGCTAAAGTCTTTGAGAGGAAACGGAAAACCAAAACTAGCTCACTGAAGTCAGAGGATACTGAACCGGAAATTCAACCTAAGAAGACAAGACAATCAAGCAAGAAGGCAAAATCTACCGGTAATGTTCCTGCAACTTCTGCACTGGTAAATATAGATATTTCCTCTTATAAACCAATGACACATTGTCAGAGGACTATAAATAATATTAAGAGGAAAGTGTTTTATGATTTAAAGGAGTATTTTGATGATTTTAATGATAATGAAAAGGAAGAGGTAGAACAAGAAGTCATTAAATATTTATGTGTTAATGACTGGTCACCATCAGAAATTAGATCGGTTACAATAGATTCTTTATATAATTCTTTGGATAATAAATGGCACATTGCCATTGAGAAAGAACAGGAGATCAGGGAGAAAATTTTTGCACAATATTTTCCTAATGTTTCAAATTCAGAATTATTTGAGATAATGGATAAGAACAAAGGCCTCTTCTTCATGAGAAGGAGAAGACTCAGGCTACTAGAAGGCAGAGCTTTTGAAGTAGAGAAGGACACACATTTACATGCTAAAGCTACTGTTAGGTTACACCAAGTGTCTGAGGCCAATATGAAGGTTGAACAAGAACCTGACCTACCATCAGACAAACCAGATGAGGCATTTGACGGCGAAGGGAAAAGAGTGATAGAGAAAATGGATCCCATTGATGTGGATGCATTAGATGTTTAGGATGTCACTCCTGACAAAGAATATGTAGAGAAAGAGAAACAGGACAAAGAAAAATAGGACAAAGAAAAAGCAGAGAGAGAGAAATAGGACAAGGAAAAGACTGATAAAGAGAAAGCAGAGAAAGAGCAAGCAAAAAAAGAAAGGCAAGAAGAAATCACGAGAAAAGAGGAAGAGAAAAAGAAAGAGGAAGAGAAAAGGAAAGAAGAAGAGAAAAGGAAAGAAGAGGAGAAGAGAAAAGAAGAGGAGAAGAAGAAAGAAGAGAAGAAGAAAGAAGAAGACAAGAGGAAGGAAGAAGAGAAGAAGGAGGAGGAAGAGAAGAAAAAGCAGGAAGAGGAGAAGAAGAAGGAAAAAGAGAAGAAAAAGTAGGAAGAGGAGAAAAAGAGGGAAGAACTAAAGAAGAAACAAGAAGAGGAGAAAAGGAAGAAAGAAGAGGATAAGAAAAGAGCAAAAAAAGAGAAGGAAGGAGAGAAAAACAAATAAGAGGAGACTCCTAAGGCAACTGGTGATCAAACCAAACTAGTTGATACCACTAGTCTGATTCATCTTCAATCAACAAATGAGTCTGAGTTGCTTCAAATCATTAAAATTATAGAGGAAAGACTGGAAGCATTGTGAAGGAAGAAGGAACAGGATGTCATACAAACTGTGGTTGACACCCTTACTAGTCTGATTCCCGGTACCAACCTCCCCAGTACTGATTCCTCTATGTCCAAGCTTAAACTTCTCTATACCATTGTGGAGGACCAGGTACAATTCCTGGAAGATGTTGCTGCAACCACTATGAAGAAGAATCATGAAAAGGCACTAAACACTGCCTTAGTCAAGAAAATGAATGAGCTTTGGTCACAACTTCTGAAACAACAGAAGGATATTAGTGTTGCTATGGATGAGGGCAAATTATTTTTGAGCAAAATTTGCCAACCCTATCTATTTTTTGATGATGTGATTAAACAAAAAGATAAACTCCAATCAAAGTTCCAAGTGTATATGGTGAAAATGGATAACAATAATAACAATATTGAAAGGCTAAATGAATCCAACCACAAAACCCTAGCCTAACAATCAACAAAGATCCACCATAACATATGAAGATTACCTAAGACAATGCAAATCACATGAAATCACAAAGATTATACCATCACATGTCCAATAGGGTTTTGATCTCCATTCTTTCTATCTCCATTGATCTTGCTTGATATATTTGCTCTCAGATTTTATGTGCACAAGAGCTCAACAAAGAATAGAATGTGGTTGCAAGTAGGATCGTAGTGTAGTCCAATTGATCAAGTAGTTAGCTCATTAGGGTTTGATAATGAAGGAAGCATCTCCTTATATAGAAGACACCATATGAAATGGAGGGCTAAGATTGAGAGGTGTAAAAGGAGGTCGGCTATGATTAGAGGGTAGGTAAAAGAAATAATAAAATAATGAAAGGGGTAGGTAGTGTATGAATTAAGAGATGAATGACATGTGTCATGGGTAGAAAAGGTTAATGAATTAATTAAATAAATAAAGATTTATTTAATTAATAGAAGAAGTAGGATAATTAAATAAATAAAATATTTATTTAATTTAGGAAAAGGATAATTTAAATAAATAAATGTATTTATTTAAATGAGAAATAAGGCTAGAAGATGATAAATGAATTAATTAAATAAATAAAGATTTATTTAATTAATAGAAGAATTAAGCTTAGCTAATTAAATAAATAAAATATTTATTTAATTAGACTGGACAATTTTAGGTGTCTACATTTTGCCCCTCTTTGAGACACTGCGGCTTGTCGCGTTGTTTCAAAGAAGATAAGATGAACTGATACAGAGTTGCCCCAGAATGGGAATGATATGCCCCCTCGAGAGATTGGATGAAAATGTCTAAAAAGATTGCAGACAATCTCTCAATAAGAAAGAAAGGCTAGAATGGATTAACCAGATAAAGTGACAAAGTCACGGGATAATGAAGACTGACTCGAAAAATGAAGGCGAGGGCTAGGGTAGGCTATAAGATAGACCACGGGGGAAAATACATCCTCATTTTCATCTACACATCCACAAGAGCATATTGTAGAGCGAGAATCGACCGCATTCACCGATTCCAGAGGCCAGCAGAGGCAGGAGAGCCGGTAAGTACCACCAAACCTCCTCGTACTTTGACGTATTTAATTTTGACATTAATGCATGTCGAATAGGGTAATAAATGCGCTTAGACTAGGGTCCAAAAAGTGTCAAAAAATGTTTAAGCACGTCTGCGTTGGTGCCAGGCGCGTCTGTGTCTGCTAGGCACGTTTGTGTTTGTGCTAGGTGCATCTATGTTTGGACCCGTGTCTACGTCAATTGCGGTTGCGTCTGTGCTGTTCAGGCGCATTTGTTCCAAGAAGGCACGTCTGTGTCAAGAAGGCATGTCTGTGTTTTTCAGGTGCATCTATGCAGTCTTTGAGCACGTTTATGTCATGTAAGCGCGTTTGCGTTTGAAAAGTATGAATTTGCATCTTCTAGGTCAAATTGGCAGTTCTGTGATGAACATACGCTGTCGATTGGATAAGCTACTGAGAGGATACACTCAAGCAGGTCCTCTAGGAAGACTAGGATAGATCAAGGCACTTTGTGATGAACAGTGAGTACCAAGATAGAGTACTTTGTGATGAACAGGGAGTACTAAAAATATGAGTAGCACTTTGTGATGAACAGGGAGTGCAAATGTGAGCAACACTTTGTGATGAACAGGGAGTGCAACACACGTAGTACTTTGTGATGAACAGGGAGTACCACTAGGATAATTAGCAACACTTTGTGATGAACAGTGAGTGTCACTAGGGTAGATAGGCATACGCATTTAGATAAAAAGTAGCATTTTGTGATAAATAGGGAATGCCACTATGACTGACATGATTTGATTTGTTTGACTGCAAGAGTATTTTCTGATACTGGAGTCAAGGGAGAGATTCCCGTCGACACAGAGGTTGCGACCTGAGTTGTCATTTGAGGATAGAGCTGCCATCGAGGAGATGGGTTTGAGACGTGTTGTATGTGCCTGAGTTTCGGGCGAACATGGGTTTGCTGACTGCGCTAGCTGAGAGATGGCACTCTGAGACGTGCACATTCCATTTGTCGATGGGTGAGATGACAGTCACCCTGGAGAATGTATACAAGATTCTGTGGGTGCCGATCGATGGGGAGCTGATCCCATACAATCGAGATGGAGATAGGGAGGCATTGAGATGGGTATTTCAGGACCCTGGATTGGAGATGAGGGCAGGACACGTGGCATGGGATACCATGACAGCCACAGGGTTAGCATTGTCGGTAGTGATCGGAGGAGCTATCAGTGGGTTCCTATGTTTAGACAGGGTGACACGGGGGATGGCTGTGGGCTGGGGGGGAGCACTGGAGACACTGGTGACATAGCACACCAGATATGCCTGGGGACCATGTGTGCTGGCCCATTTGTATTATGATCTTCATCAGTTTGTTTATCATGGATCAATGGGATTGGGCTGTGGAGTGACACTGTTGTAGGTATGGGCCTATGAGCATCTACTGGTTACCTGACCGATACACTTTAGGGGCAAAGGTCATGGACACAGCTTTGTGCATTTGTATGATATGATCACATCACAGCCACAAATTGGTAGGCTAGAGTATTGGCGATGAGTGATCGATGACATTGATGAGGTCATATGGAGACCATATCTGGGTTGCGAGCAGTGGGAGGATGATGCAGTTGAGCTACTGTACACCTTCCAGAGCAGGTACCTAACTAGGCAGATGCCTATGTGCTAGAGAGATAGCTGGTAGACAGGGTTGGGCAACAGTTTGGCTGGATTCAGAGGATGCCCCTGGGATTAGGCATGTATGCCTGCACAGTCAGGGATCAAGCACAGTTTGGGCCGTTACTGTCATATGATCAGGCAGTGACTCAGCTGGTGGAGATGATACCTCTACCTTGGGACATGTGGTCCGAGATCGAGGACACCGAGATGGATGCTGAGTATACAGCATATTGGGCAGAGCATCCATTCCCCCAATTGACAGATCCAGGAGAGGCACTGGAGGGAGATGGTGGTGGTGACGAGGATGATGGTGGAGGCGATGGGGGCAGAGGCCAATGGAGGAGGAGAGGAGTAGTTGGAGAGAGGCAAGTTGCACCTCGGAGGCAGGGTGGAGAGAAGAGGCAGGCTTAGGTGGTGAGGGGTCACGGTGGATTGCCTTTACAGGTGCCAGCAGCACAGGGTCCCAGGCAGGTGCAGATACAGGGATAGGGACAGAGATAGGTACCAGTACAAGCACAGAGGCAGGCACCCACAGAGGAGGAGCCATAGGCAGGGGCAGAGGCAGAGGGGGTTGACCCAGTGGAGGCCGAGCTACTGGATCTGAGGGAGATCTGCCAGGGCCAAGCAGATGAGATCCAGGATCTGCAGAGAGAGAGGGATCGACTCAGGACTAGGCTCAGGGATACTGAGCGAGAGCGGGATCAGGCTATCCAGCGCTACACAGAGGCTGAGACAGCACTGAGGGCTAGGAGGCAGGCAGCACTGAGGGCTAGGAGGCAGGCAGCAGAGGACACAGGGGCTAGATATGCTTATGTCCTGCGAGCAGGAGAGGAGATAGCCTACTGGAGGGACCTCTACTATGGTGCAGTGCCAGCAGATCAGCGAGCGAGGAGCTTCCATAGACCGTCGCGTACAGCGATAGCTACAGGGGGGAGCCGGAGGAGACAGGCATCGAGTGGTGGGGTCATGGGTCCTCTACCACCAACAGATAGAAGAGACAGGTAGGATGATCCTGGGGCGGGTCCTTCAGGGGCTCAGATTCCACTAAGACCAGGCAGCTCCGAGGGAGGGAGTTCATCATAGCCTTAGAGGGCTCCCTTTGTATCAGTTTTGTACCATTTTTGTATGATGATGTAGACACCTACGGGTGATTGTAGCCATATGATTTTGACATCCTTGTATCATGACACTTTATATATATATATGAGATGATGCATCTTTGCGGTAGCTATATGCATGTGTACCTATGTGATGTATGTTTCTATGTGATGCTTATGATATGGATGCAAATATGTATATGATGCAATGCAATATTTTTTTATTTTTGTTCTTTTATGTTTTATATGTTATGCCAATGCAAATGTGAATGTATGAAATGCAAATGAATATGATAATGCAAATAATTATTTACATGATGAAAATGTAAGATGTGCTAATATGTGTTGTGTGCAGAATGTGATGCAGTTGTGATATCTATATGTATGTATGAAATGCTTATATGTGGTAATGTAGGTGCAGCTACATGAAATGCAAATGTTTTTGGTGTGTCATTATACTCAGTCATGTGATAGCAGGCTACGCAGACTCAAGAAGGATGATGGAAGTCAATCAAGAGAGGGGGATGGAAGACAGAAGATATGAAAGTGAAAGAGCTTCTTGTGCATTATCATCATTGAGCTTTATTATGGCAAAATAGGTTATGACAATCGAGGCATATGTTCAACCCAGAAAGTCATTGTACCTATTTGCATGGAGATAAGACAGTCACAAACAAGGAATGCCCCAATTCACACTAGACTCTCAGTGTCCTCATATCCTTGGACAAGTCATAGCATTACTAAGAGACAATCCATAGACAGAAAATACAAAAAGGTGACGATACCCCATCCTCGCCTTTCTAGTCAAAGACATCCTGGAAAAGCTAAAAGACATGTCACCAGAAAGATGAAATCAAAAGAAAACCAAGACTTGACACCAACATCCACTGTAGTCTGTTGAAAGATTTGATTTGTTGAAGCCCATTGTTGCTGCTGTGTCTCATCTAAAACTGACCGAATCCATGAAACTAATACTTTATTGCATATCTATGATGCAAATGTTGCTTTATTGCGGATTGTGCGCGGATAGACTAAAGGAAGCTGGAAGAAACTGTACTCCTCGAAACATGTGATGTTCTTAGTTCCACACCCATCACTAGACGCAGGATTTGCCTTAGCCACAAATAGGATCTGATTTATTATGGATGGAAAGGGAGGTGAAAAGGGAGATTTATTATGAATGGCTAACCAATCTTAGGTAGATCAATAACAAGCCATGATGGGAATGGGTAAGTTTATTATGAATGAATAGGTTCTGAGTGTGTGCAAAGTGAAAGGATGAAAGAGAATCCTGAAGGAGGGAGGAGCAATGTCTCTACGCATGGCACTGGTGACCCAGTTTTCACCATGGTACTTGCCTAGGGCACCACCGAAGTGGTTTTCACCGTTGGACGAAATTATTTCTCTTTACTTTTTTTGATTTTTCAATGTTTTTTGTGTCACAAGGCGCCCTTTTGCCAAGTTTTCACCAAGTAACGATTTTTTTGTTTTATAATTTTTTTTGTATTTTTGAAATTTTTTGATAGGATCCTCCAAAGGTTCACCTTCTGTAGTTGAGAGCTGATATGCACCAGATCCATATGCTGCTGTAACAATGTAGGGACCAAGCCAATTTGGTTCGAACTTGCCCTTCTTCTCTCTGTCTTATTGATTTTTAGGGTTTTCTCTGAGAACTAAGTCACCTACCTCAAATGTGTGAGGCTTGACCTTGTGATTGTAGCTGTGACTCATTCATTGTTGGTAAGCCTTGAGATGATTAAAAGCAGTTTGTCTTCATTCATCCAGTAGTTCCAGTTCTTGTAAGCGAGAGACCCTATAGTCTTCATCACTGATGATGTTTTGCAGAGAAACCCGTAAAGAGGGTAGCTCGACCTCAATAGGCAAGATAGCTTCGGCGCCATAGACAAGTGAATAGGGTGTAGCTCCTGTAGGTGTGCGGACACTTGTGCGGTAGGCCCAAAGTGCAGGATTGAGTTGGATATGCCAATTACGGCCAGCATCGTCGACTGTCTTCTTTAGGATTTTAAGGATTGTTTTATTAGACACCTCAGCTTGCCCATTGCCCTGGGGGTAATATGGTGTGGAGAAACGATGGGAAATATGAAAGCGGTCACAGAGTTCACGAACATCCTGATTTTTGAAGGGACGCCCGTTATCAGTGATAATGGAAATAGGAATACCATATCGGCAAATGATATAGTTAAGGATGAATGTAGCAATCTGTTTTCCCATAATTTGTGTGAGAGGCATGGCTTCAATCCATTTTGTAAAATACTCTGTGGCAGTGATAATGAATTTATGACCATTGGAAGAAGGAGGGTGAATCTTGCCTATGAGATGGAGTCCCCACTGACAAAAGGGCCAAGGAGATGCAAGCGGTTGAAGTTCTTATGCTGGCACATGTATGAGGTCTCCATGAATTTGACATTGCTTACATTTCTTGACAAACTAGTATGAGTCTTTTTCCATATTGGGCCAGTAATATCCAGTCCTGATGAGTTTCTTGGCCAAGGTAGGACCACTAGCATGTGGACCACATATCCCTTCATGCACTTCTCGTAACGCAATCTGAGCTTTGTCACTTTCTAAACATCTAAAAAGAGTGCCATCTAGACCCCATCAGTATAGGATATCAGCTAAAATGACATATCGAGAGGATTGGCGAATAAAAGTGCGACGTTGCTTATTTGATAGATCAAGAGGTAAAGTATTGTCACGAAGGTATGTGAAAATGGAACCGTATAACTGGGACTTGGGACTGACAACACATATTGTTTCAGTAGGCATGATCTCATATGAAGGGACCAAAAGGTTATCCACCAAGAACTCATAGCGGGTCTCATTTGGAGGTAAATCAATCAGTGAAGCAATAGTAGGCATGGCATCTACAGCGCGATTCTGCTCTCTCGGTATCTGTTCAAAGTCTATCTTTGTGAAGTGTTGTTTCAAGTCATCCACCATTTGTTTATAAGGCATTTATTTTTTATCTTTTGTTTGGTAATCATTAGTTGCTTGACAGATGACAAGTTGGGAGTCCCCAAAAACACGAAGTTCCTGGATCTTCCATTGAACTGCAATTTGTAATCCTGTTGTTAATGCCTCATATTTTGCTATATTGTTAGTGCAAGGAAATGATATGCGGTATGATTTTGGTATAGAATCTCCTTGAGGAGTTATAAAGAGGATGCCAGCCCCTGCCCCATGCTGTGTATAAGAACTGTCGAAGTACAGTTGCCATGGCTTTGCATGTGACATTGTCAAAATGGATTCATCTGGAAATTTTGAACTTAGAGGAACATCATCTATCATGGGAGCATCTACTAATTGATCTGCGATGGCTTGTCCTTTTATTGCTTTTCTATCCACATACTCGATGTCGAATTCACTTAGGATCATCACCCATTTGGCCAATCGCCCAATAAGTGTTGCTTTATTGAGAAGGTATTTCAATGGGTCTATCCTTGCAACTAACTTAGTCTTATGAGTGAGCATGTAATGTCGTAATTTCTGTGAAGCAAAGACCATGCTGAGACATGCATGCTCAATTGGTATGTAGTTTAGCTCGTATCCCACCAATGTGCGACTCATATAGTATACTGCTTTTTCCTTGCCTTTAGTGCTTTGTTGTGCTAAGAGTGCCCCCAGTGCTGTTGGAGTAGCTGATATGTATAGTAACAGAAGTTGATCTAGAACTGGTGGATTTAGAAGATAATCTTTGAGTGTCTGGAAAGCCTGTTGACAGTTATGATCCCATTTGAATTTGATGTTTTTATGTAGCAAGTGTTGAAATGGATTACACTTATTTGCCAGTTGTGCTATAAATCTTCGAATGGACTGGAGTCTGCCTTGTAAGGATCAAAGTTGACTGATATTTCTTGGTGGTTGCATTTCCAAGATGGCCTTGACTTTTGCTGGATCAGCTTCAATTCCCCTTTTGGATACGATGAATCCTAGGAGCTTCCCAGAGGTTACTCCAAAGATACATTTCTTGGGGTTTAATCTTACTTTGTATTTTTCCAATCGATCAAAGATGACTGAAAGTATGTCCAAATGTGTATTTCTGTCTATGGATTTTCCCAAGAGGTCATCAACATAATCTTCCTCGGTTACGTGCATGAGATCATGAAAGATAGTAGTCATGGCTCTTTGATATGTAGCACCTGCATTCTTTAGCCCGAAAGGCATGACATTCCAACAGAAAGTTCCCCACGGACAAGTAAATGATGTTTTGTGTTGATCCTCGGGCACGATCCTTATTTGATTATAACCAAAGAATCCATCCATCAATGATAACATTTCATGACCTGTTGTGAGATCAACAATCAAGTCAATATTTGGTAATGGGAAGTCATCCTTTGGACAAGCTTTGTTGATGTCTCTGAAATCTGTACATATTCTGATGCTGTGATCTGGTTTGCTAACAGGTACCAAATTGGAGATCCATTTGGGATAATCAATTGGGCGTATGAATCCGACATCCAATAACTTCTCAAGTTCTGCTTTGACTAGTAATGCCACTTGTGGATGCATTTTTCTTAATTTCTGTTTCACTGGTTTTGCCCCTAGTTTGACTGTCAAATGATGCATTACCAAATCCGGATCTAATCCAGGCATATTAGTGTATGACCAGGCAAAATTAATTTATCGTTCTTTGAAGAAACTTATGAATTTTGACCTTTCGGACTTTGTTAATGATTGAGCTAAGAATATGTTGTGTGGAACCTCTTCTATAACAATGTTTGTTTTGATAGTCTCCTCTACCAACATGGATGACTTTTCTTCATATGATGCTGGGAGAATGTCGAGCCTTCCATCTTTGGATGCCTCAGGGAGGTTTTCGCCCTTAGATATGTCCTTTCTTTTTACTTTTTTGGGGTCTGACAGTGCCACAGTGTGGTTTTCACCATAAGACCCTTGATTTGTTCTTATTTTCACATTTTTGCAACTGGAAGGTCCGACACCCTTGCTAAAATATGCCATGCTATTGAGTTCTATAGTGTATCTCACTTTATGGTCTCCAGGGGGAAGATCATCTCGTATGCCCAGATAGTCAATAAAATCTTCATCGTTTTGGATTGTATCCAATTGTGCAGGTCCTTCATGATCCCAGTCAATGAGTTGGCAGTGAACAAGGGGAAGGTCGTTAATGTCTTCGAAGTTAGGGGAGCTAAGAGTGAAGATGTGATTATATTCAGGTATGTCAAGGTAATTATCAAGGTCATCGATGGCACTCTCCTCATCAGTCTCGATCACGAGTGAATCCAAATTATCATCACTAGTAGCGCATTCTGGGACAGGTGTTCTCATCCTATGTGATTTCAACCTAGAACCTTGAGACAAGGATTGTGTAGAATCCTCCTGGGTTGTTTCTTGACCAACTCTGAACTTGTTATAAAATTTCTCTTCTTCTATGGGTTCATTTGGCTCTCTGAATATCTTGGTGAGCTCGTAGTCACTGGAAGACTTGTCTGAACCCCATTCCCATTCGTTAGAATCTGTGGAATAGCGATCCTCTTGTTGCATTTTGGCAGCTTTGATTTGTAAAGCTTCTTCTGTCCTTTGGGTGTGGACCCTAGGAGTTAAGAAACCAAGTCCTTTCGAGCATTCCTTTTTGAAGGTCAATTCAGGTTGTAAAGGTTCCATGATGCCTACCTTTCGTAACCCCAAAGGGCTTTTTCCATCATACCCAAATTTTTGTAGCATTTTAAAGCCTTTGCCATATTTCTCACATGGTAGGTTGATGTGATCTTGTGTTTCCTCTTCATTGTCCCTGAAAAACATTTTATATAAATCTTCCTCTTCTAATTCACCCCATCTTTGAAAGGTAGTAGGGTCCCATTTGAGCATCATGATGGATATTTGCTTGTTAGGATGTGGTCTTCCATATTCTTTTGGGGAACTCATGACTTGTCGTAAGTACATGGTCTGATTGAAAGTATATTCCCCCATGCCTTTGTCCTGAAATTTGCCTTTAAGCTCACCTTGTTTTGATGTCAAAGGTTTTAATGACTCAGGATCAATATATGCCGATGAAGGAACAACCTCACGATTACTAGGAATGATGGTCTCAGTCTTTGATTTCAAGTTATTGTAGTATATGAATGGATTAGGATCACTGTTAACTGTTACTTCGACTCCATTATGAGGAAACTTAATGCATTGGTGATATGTGGATGGGACTGCCCTCATTTCATGAATCCAAGGATGTCCTAACAATATGTTATAAGTGAGATTTAAATCCAGGACTTGACAAACCACATCCTTTGTAACTGGCCCAACTCTAAGAGGTAAGGTGACTGTGCCCTTGGATGAACACTCTTCATCATCATATGCCTTAATGGTGATTTTGTTTGTAGAATTCATAGCTTTATCAGAATATCCCAATTGTGTAATAGTGCTTAATGTGCAGATGTTTAGACCTGCTCCTCCATCTATCAGGACTCTTTTTATTCGATGTTTATGTATGAAGGCTTCAATGTGTAATGGTGCATTATGTGGCTGACTTACGGTGGTGTCATTGGCTTCTGTGAAAGTAAGGGAGTGTGGAATGGAAAGGTATCCCACCATGGCTTGAAACTGGTCCACGTTCAGATCAGTAGGAACAACAGTATCTCTCAAGATTTTGTCAAGAATGGCTTTATGTGCGGGAGATATGCGTAATAGCTCAAGGATTGAAATGAGCGCGGGTGTCTTCCCTAGCTGTTCTACAAGGTCATACTCAGGTTTGGTTGATGAAGAGGTGGTGTTTTTAGTTGGATCACCTTGCAAAGTGATTTTACCCCGACGGCTTGTAACATGACATTCAGAGGTAGGTTCAGAAGAAGATCCAACACCTTTTAGGACAATCTTGGGTCTCTGGGTAGAATTCTCAGACGCTTTGTCCTTGATGATAATAGTAGAGACGTAATTGTCCATCGATATGTGATTGATGGTTGAATCATAGTTGTAAGATGCTCTGGTATAATTGGTTTGATCCTCTGTGGTTTTAGCTTTTCCCTTGTCATGTTTTGGGAATGGTTCCTTAAACATCTCATGTTCTTGATTGGATGAATGTCCCTCAATCTCAATGTCACCTCTATCAATGAGATCTTGTATGATGTTCTTCAGTCGATGACAGTTTCCTATCTTATGACCCTTGCTCTTATGAAATTCACAATACTCATCATCATTCCACCAATTTGGTTTAACATTTGGTTCATATGGAGGAAAATCTGGAATTGTGATTACCTTGTTTGCCACTAACTTCTTGAAAACTGACTCAAGTGGTTCTCCCAATGGGGTGTACTTCCTTCGTGATCTGGAAGTTGTTTGAGTATTCACTTGATTGTTTGTAGAACTTGATCTAGAAAAGATGAATTTGGGTCTCACTGTGTTGGCATCAACAACACCATCATTGACTATGTTCTTGTTTTTATTCCAAAATCTTGGCTTGTCTTTTCCTTTAAAGTCATCTTTGTTTTCCTTGAATATTTTAATGACTCCTTGTTCAATTAGGACCTTCTCTATTGCTAATCCTTTTTCAATGACGTCCTTGAAGGTAGACAAACAAGCTTTCCTTAATTCATAGCCAATGTTTTTGTTAACATTTTGTGTGAACATCTCTACCATTTGTTTTTGTGGAATTTCACAAGAGCATCTGCTGGCTAGATTTCTCCATCTTTGTAAAAATGATGCAAAAGACTCTCCCTCTTTTTGCTTAGTATTGCACAAAGTAGTGACTAATATGTCTGTCTCTATGTTGTAGGAAAAATATTGAATAAATGCCTCTACTAAGTCACCCCATGACTTAATTCCAGGTGGAAGTTGGGAGAACCATTCCATAGCTTGATCACCTAAGCTTTGTGGGAATAATCTCATCAAATATGTCTCTTCTGTTGCTACCTCAATGCAAGTTGTGCAAAACTATCTTATGTGTGCCTTAGGATCCCCTTTTCCTCTATACTTATCAAATTTAGGCGTCACAAAGTGTGTAGGAAAAGGAGGCATTGGAATGCTCTTGTCAAATGGATAAGGACATATGTCTCTCATTGTGTATGTTGGCTTCGGTGTATTTATGTCCTCCATTTTCTTTTGTAAGTCCCTGATTTGTTGCTCCAAATTTCTCTTAGGTGGAGATCGACTTCTTGGACAATACCCCATGCTTGAGGCACCAATTGGAGGAGGAGCATGTTGCATATATGGATGATATTGATCATACACATGTTCATATGGAGGAGGTCTGTAATGACGCTGTGTATATGGACCACTTGGTATAGATTCATGTTGAGGAACACCATATCTATTTTGCGCATGTATACCATACTCTACAGGTATGTCATGTTCCATTGTGTTGCCCCCAAATTTGACATGAGGTTTCCTTGTGTCCAAATTTTGAGCATGCCTTTGAACATCCAATTGTTTTGGTGGTTGATCCTTAGCATTAGTATGTGATTGAGCGTATCTATCTGCATAAGATTTCCATAATGGTCTACGAAGGTGAGTATCATATGCTTGACCATGTGTATGTGGGACCTCTGGTTTTTGAAGCAAAGCTGATGGTGATTCAGATACCATATGTGGTCCTCTATTTCCTCCACTATTAGGTCTCCTTTGATCCATATTGGAGTGAGGTTGTTGCAAAGGTCTATGTTCCATTATTTGAGACATGTCAAAATCATGAGGTATCTTGGCTCCACTTTGTGCCATCATTTGTAAGAAGTATTGTCTATCCCTCCTCATTATTTCCTCAACCAATCGATTGAAATGGGGATTCATAATGGATTCTTCCACATCTGCTGAATGTAATGAAAAGTTGTCCACATTGTCATTTTGTATAGCATTGTTGTTTATAGTGTCCATGTTCCCAACATTTGGAATGTTTCTATAGGCATCCATGTCAGGTAATGTAGTATGATCAGAATTGAAAAAGACATCATTGTCATACTCATAAGAACTCATGTTTGCGGACTCTTGAGCCTCTTTAGTTTCTCTCCTAGATTTTTGAAGACGGGTTTCAACCATGAACTAGGTATTGACCAAGATGTGTGAGACTAGATGAAAAATGGAAAGAGTATGGAAGACCAAGAGTTGAATGGAATGTAAATGAGTCTGAAGTGTACTTGCAATGTCCAAAGTGTAAGACCAAGTATGCATGTAGTAGAGTAGGTGTGACTTCCAAAGAGAGGATAGTTTCTCTTGATGAGGTAAGTTGACCTTGACTCTAAGTAAGACCAAATGAGACCCAAAGGTAAGAAACCTTGATGAGGGACCACTTAGCAAAGTGTTGTTGTATGTAGTGTGTTGACAAAGTATGATGAGGACAAGCAAGTGACCTTTTGACTCAAGTTTAGACAAATGTGAATGTAATGTGAGATGTAAAGCAATGATGGACTTTGTGAGACCCAAGGACAGGTTGAATGCTAAATGAAACCCTAGAGAGATGACCTAGGAAGCTCAAGAATTCTGAAACTAATTGTGTTGTTTGCTGGACTGTAACAGTTTTTCAATTTTGGACACAAACGCGCCTGTATACTTCACAGATGCGGTTTCTCGACATAGACGCTGCTCTGTTTAACACAGGCGCGCTTCTGCGATTTTTTTTTGGTCAAATGTAATGTTTTCTATTGGAGCACAGACGTGATTCTTCCCTGCACAGATCCGGCTAGACAACACAGATGCTATTATGCCTGACACAGATGCGTTTCTACAAATTTTGTGCAATTTTTCCAATCTATGAATTTGTTTTGTTGTGACCAAAATCTGACTGTTTGACTATTTTTTCCGTGACAAGAGGACACAATGTTGATAAGGACTCAATGTTTGCAAATATCTAGACTCCAAAATGACTCCAAGAAAGTGTGTTTGATGTAAAAATGTTTGGCATACACTTGAAGACACAAAAGACACAATGTTTTGCTGTTTGGTCTTGAATGTTTTGAATGTTTAAAATAAGTCAAGCACAATTCTTATGGCTGGCCAAGACAATAGTTGTTGATCCCACATGGGGTTTTACCCCTGAGGCTACGCTATTCAGAGTGGATACTTAGATGCTTGACCTCACTGGCTCCACCCTCGGCACTCACTTCTTGGGTCAGCCAAGCATCAATCCCCACGAAAACTCCCCGTGGCGAACTTTGTATCTCTACTAAGAACCGTATGTGTGTGGGCCGCTACCAGAGGTCCGACCTCCTGCCCCAACAACTAGAAGGATTTAGGCTTCTAAAACAAAAAGGTGCTAGTAAGGGCATCCGCTCATGTGGCCATACATGCGGCACTTTCAGCTTTGTAAATATAGAAGGCTCCTAGCCGGTAGTGGTTACGCCCTACAACTGATCAAATAAATTTGATCAAACGGGTTTATGGGGAGACATAGTGTCGGTATGAACTAATCAGCACACGTTATTCATAGTTTTCACCATGAATACATTTATTTATAGTGGTTTGGAAGAAGATGGCTTTTCTTTTGCTACCACTTGGGTCATTCTCTTCTCACTAGTAGTCCTAATGACCACACGGGAAGACAAGCCCTCTAAAGATTAAACAAAAAGAGCCTATTGCTCAAGACACAAAAGACAATGATTCAATTTTATTGCACCAATTGAAGTGTTTGCTAGTCTATGAAAACAAGGCACACAATAAAAATCCAAAAACCCTTGCCAAGGTCCTGCAACAAAGATTTATTAGTAGTTTGGATTGTTTTAAATAATCGCCCCTTCCTGCAAGCACACAAGTTAGGTAAATTTTAAACCCAAAAGACTTTGTGAAAATAGGGGCCTTCAACCAAACGATTTAGCCTTCAAGACAAGCTGCACCAATTTTGTTACCTAGATCTGAAAATGTTAGCTCAAAATAAACTAGATCTAAAAGCCTAAATGCAAAATCCAAAAAACTGAATCAATGAAAAATGCAAAATTCAAAACTGGTGAACACAGACGCGGTTACCCTCTACACAGACACGCCTCTGTGACACAGACGCGATTCTATGAAGCACAAACACTCCCAAATAACATAGACGTGCTTCCAGGACATAGATGCATCTAAAAACAACTCAGACGTGACTTTAAAACCTAGACGCACTTTCCTAGAACCTGCATAAATAAAAAGACGCCAATAACACATGTGCGCTAGAAAACCAAAAACGCGATCCGAAAGTGTGCAGATGCAGAAATATCAGAAATATTGTCGAAAACATCAGATCTGCAACTTCAAAATACAAAATCTGCAACAAGATGTTAAATGCAAAAAGGGACAAGAGTCCCACCGGGCGTGCCAAAATGTATATGGTGAAAATGGATAACAATAATAACAATATTGAAAGGCTAAATGAATCCAACCACAAAACCCTAGCCTAACAATCAACAAAGATCCACCATAACATATGAAGATTACCTAAGACAATGCAAATCACATGAAATCACAAAGATTATACCATCACATGTCCAATAGGGTTTTGATCTCCATTCTTCCTATCTCCATTGATCTTGCTTGATATATTTGCTCTCAGATTTTATGTGCACAAGAGCTCAACAAAGAACAGAATGTGGTTGCAAGTAGGATCGTAGTGTAGTCCAATTGATCAAGTAGTTAGCTCATTAGGGTTTGATAATGAAGGAAGCATCTCCTTATATAGAAGACACCATATGAAATGGAGGGCTAAGATTGAGAGGTGTAAAAGGAGGTCGGCTATGATTAGAGGGTAGGTAAAAGAAATAATAAAATAATGAAAGGGGTAGGTAGTGTATGAATTAAGAGATGAATGACATGTGTCATGGGTAGAAAAGGTTAATGAATTAATTAAATAAATAAAGATTTATTTAATTAATAGAAGAAGTAGGATAATTAAATAAATAAAATATTTATTTAATTTAGGAAAAGGATAATTTAAATAAATAAATGTATTTATTTAAATGAGAAATAAGGCTAGAAGATGATAAATGAATTAATTAAATAAATAAAGATTTATTTAATTAATAGAAGAATTAAGCTTAGCTAATTAAATAAATAAAATTTATTTATTTAGACTGGACAATTTTAGGTGTCTACACTAGGCATACAGTAGCACCTTCAAGATGCCATATGATTCATTCACTACATATGGGCAAACGGTTCATCATTATTAGCTTCAGACTACCAGGATGGACTCAGAGATCAGCAACCGGTCTAAAGATTTGTAGGAGCTTCAACTGGTCATATTACCATGACTGTAGCTTCTTCAGAAATGTTTTCTCAATCTGGAAGCCATCATGGTAACTCAAGAGATGAGTACCATTGATGCTATGGAAGAACTGGTATTCTAGATGTAGACTGAAAGTGAGGTTGCTACCTCATTACTTGAGTCATGGACATTGGCCATGAAAACGTTTATACAAGATTTTAAATATATTTTTGATAAGTTTCATTCCTTATTGTCATGAACATTTACTCTATTTTTATATATAAGGAAACAGGGGTTATTCTGTTAGGCCCAATATGGAAAGCTAATGTACTGAGAGGGGAGGGGTGAATTAGTACTTCAAATCCTTTTCTTAACAATATCTTTACTGTTAAGCATAAACTGAATAGTGTAGTAACATAATATAATGCTAAAACAAATAAATAACAATACATGATTCACTCCATAACACATATATTTTGGTTACGTAGAAACTCTTGGTTAGAGAGAAAAACTACGGTGGGGATGGCACCCACAACTTCACTATTGCAATAATAAAGGTTGCTCGGTTAGAGCTACATGTTTATCTATTTCTGATAGCTTACCCTGTTAGGAGTATCAAGATTTGTTAGATCTACCTTGCTAAAGGATTTTACAACACTTAATCTAAATGTTGCACCTGGTTAGAGGCTTTACAATTTATAGACTTGATTAGAGTCTTTTACCCTATTAAAGGTTTCTCTTACAACTTCAAAATTTTCAATAAAATCTTTACAACTATCTGCAACTTTACATCTTAAATGTTATAGCAGATTCTACGTGCTCAGATAAGATTACCTTGCCTATAGCATACCTTGGTAACCCATAAAGTAACTCGGTAGACCCTTTTGTTTGCTCTGATCTTTGACTGTTCTTTGAAATCCTTCTCAGTGAGCTCTGTGTCTCTATAATAGTCATAACACTTAGTGCTTTCACATGTCTTGCTTCATATATTTCTATATCTTCCTTTCTGTCATGCTACATGTATATGTGTGATCTTAATCCATGTTGTATAAATAGATCTCTTATGTCAGTGATCTATTCATTGCTTTGATCTTACAAACATGTTTTATCAAATGAATAACCATGCAAAATATTTCATTGGTTAGATGACCTCAAAATCATACACAATCTTTAAGTGCAATTTCCAATGTGATAACGGTTCTATGTTCCTTGATCTTGTAACACGTTTCCATATGTATGTCCAAGTTCAATTAATCTGGTAACACATTTCACTTGGTGTATATCAACTCGGTGTGTCATCTTTGCTGCTCGGTAGACATGGAATGATACTCAGTAGACAGCTCGGTGCATACTGGGCTCTTGAAAATACTTTCTTCTATAACCGACTGGACTGTGCATACCGACTGAATATTTCGGTAGAGATAACTGACTAGAGTATATAGAATAACTTTGAACATAAAACTAATGGCAACTTGATAAGTAGTAACAATCTCCCCTTTTGACATTAGTTGAGATGTTTGACAAAAACTACTTTCAAAGTTGTAACTCAATAATCTATATACTTGCAAAATTTGACTATACTGACAGTATATACAATAGTCAATAAAATAGTATAACTCGATATACTCCCCTTATCAATATACTGTACAAAACTCTGATTTTGTATGCTTGGTGATCAATGATCAATGTGCTGCACTTCTTCTTTTCTTACTGTTCTATTCACTACTCGGTTCACTGCTCTTGGATACTCTGCTTACTTTGCTCGGTATACTCCCCCTGTATACTACACTCCTTTTGTTTGATACTATATTTTGATGCTTTGAATACTATATCACTGCCCCTTTTTGACAAACATCAAAATTTAGTTACCATTCGCTGGTGGCAACTAGTCAAAAATGGATTTGTACTTTGTCTGTGCTTTGGTGAGAGCGACAAAGAGGGCATCCTTTACACTGTCCATTAAATAATTCTGCGCTTGAATATCAGCCAATAATGATATTAAGCCATCTAAAGTGCTTCCCTCTTGTGTAGTAGATAAGTATGTGGCTCGGTTGATCTGTTCTTGGACAGATGAAAGATGAGGAAGGAATAATGTCTGAAGTGTCATTATGTCCATCCTGATCTTGTGTGTTACTACTTATCAAGTTTCCATTAGTTTTATGTTCAAAGTTATTCTATATACTCTAGTCGGTTATCTCCATCGAAATATTTAGTCGGTATGAACAGTCTAGTCGGTTATTGAAGAAAGTAGTCTCAACATGTAGTATACACCGAGCTATCTACCAAGTATCATTCCATGTCTACCAAGCAGCAAAGATGACACACCGAGTTGATATACATTGAGTGAAATGTGTTAACAAATTCATTGGACCTAGACATACATATGAAAATGTGTTACAAGATAGAGGCACATAGAACCGTTATCACATTGGAAATTGCACTTTAAGATTGTGTATGATTTTGAGGTCATCTAACCAATGAAATATTTTGCATGGTTATTCATTCGATAAAACATGTTTGTAAGATTGAAGCAATGAAAGGATCACCACCATAAGAGATCTATTTATACAATATGGATTAAGATCAGAAATACACATGTAGCATGACAGAAAGGAAGATATAGAAATATATGAAGCAAGACATGTGAAAGCACTAAGTGTTATGACTGTTAAAGAGACACATAGGTCACCGAGAAGGATTCTAGAGAATAGTCAAAGAACAAAGTAAACATAAGGGTTTACCGAGTTACTATATGGGTTACCAAGGTATGCTATAAGCAAGGTAATCTATTATGAGCACATAGAATCTGCTATAACATTCCAGATGTAAAGTTGCAGATATTTGTAATGATTTATTGTAATATTTTGAAGTTGTAAGAGAAACCTTTAACAGGGTAAAAGACTCTAATCAAGTCTATAAATTGTAAAGCCTCTAACTAGGTGCAACATTTAGATTACGTGTTGTAAAATCCTTTAGTAAGGTAGATCTAACAGATCTTGTTACTCCTAACAGGGCAAGCTATCAGAAATAGCTAAACATGTAGCTCTAACTGAGCACTCTTTATTATTGCAGTAGTGAAGTTGTGGGTGCCATCCCCATCGCAGTTTTCTCTCTAACCAAGAGTTTCTGTGTAACCAAAATATATGTGTTATGGAGTGAATCATGTATGATTGTTATCTATTTGTTTTATCTTTATATTATGTTACTGCACTATTTAGTTTATGCATAACAATAAAGTTATTGTTGAAGAAAAGTTTTGAAGTACTAATTCACCCCTCCCCTCTCGGTACATTAGCTTTCCATATTGGGCCTAACAATTGGTATCAGAGCTTGAATCTTGGAAAAGGGTTTAACTACCTAAAGAGAAAGATCTTATCAATGGAAGGCTATAAACAATCTCAGAGGATTGTGTATCTGCAAGAAGAGCTGGATCATGCAAATCAAGTAATTGCAGACATGCAAAGACAAATGCAAAAATCTCTGATAGTGAGAAGAAGATTATCAGATGATTTGTAGGACTCTCAAGAGTTAGTGGAACAAATTGAGACATCATTTGAGAACAGTATATCTGAAGAAACTAAAGAAATGATTGGAGAATTCAGAGAAAAGAACAAAGCACTGGCTGATCAATTAAAAGCAATGAAAAGAGAACATGAACATTTCAGCACACAGATGACTGAAAATCTTGATGCATTGACGACAGCTGAGGATAAAGTAAGAGATCTAGAAAGAGAGAAACAACAACTTGAAGCCTTAGTATCTGATAAGAATGATGAAATCACAAGGCTAACTGGAATTCAACAAAATCTATCAGATCAACTAGGTTATGCACATCATGAAGCAAATCTGAAGGATGATGAGAATCAAGCATTGAAACTTGAAGTATCAAGGTTGACCGATGAACTTGAAATAGAGAAGAAATCCAAAGAAATATTGAAGAAGAGTTATGAAGCATCAAAGATGTTGGATGAGCAACTGAATACAAGAAGACCCAACAAAGATACAGGACTCGGTTACAAAGGAAAAGACTCTACCGAGAAGGGAATTCATACTACTGAGAGAGGAGAATCATCAAAGCAAGTTGGAAATAAGAATAACATCAAAAGAAAGAAGCCTATTTGCAACTACTATGGAAATCAAGGTCATACTGCCAACATGTGCCAAATCAGAAAAGGTAAGCAACCGAATGTCACTAAGTCCAATGGTTATTGTTACAATTGCAATAAATATGATCACACATCTAATTAATGTAGGACAAAGTCTGTAAATAATTATCAGAAGGCAAAATTCAAAGGTTTTTGTAAAAACTGCAATAGGTATGGGCATAGTACCGAGAAGTGTTGGTTTAAGCAAAAGAACTATATGTGGTATGCACACCGAGCAAATACTAGAGGCTACCGAACTCACATACATCCTTACCGACAGTATTTTGCAATACCATGGGATTACAATACAAGGATATGGTGTGAATGTTGTGCAAGATATAGACATATAAGTGGCAACTATTTTATAAGGTTTGGGATGAACAACCAAAGATCATGGAGAAATCCTGGTATGACATGTTTTCATTGTCACAAAGTGGGACACTTAGCTAGAGATTGTAGAGATCAACCTAGAAAAGACACTGAGGAAATTAAAGACAAATTAAAGATGACTTGGAAAAAGAAGGAAATTGTGTCAAATGAAGAAAGCACCTTACCTACTGAGTTAGGTGCACCTATTCCAAATTAATTGGTAAAGGTATGAAGGGACTGCATTCTCTCAAGGGTAAATCTTAACAGTTCCTATTTTATTATGTACTTAATTCAAATCTGCATAATTAAGATGTAATAGTAAGTTTGAAATTATATCAAAGTCTTTTGAAGCACTTTACAGGAAACCTGTCAAGTTGATGAATACAGGAAGCTTGTCTAGTCGGTGAACGAAGGAAGTTTGGTTACTCGGTTAAAGCAGAAAAAGGAAAGAAAGTTAAATGGAACCGAGTGCATTTAATGTTTTTTGACCTAACCTGCATAGAGCCCGATAAGGCATATTGTGTACTTAAAAGCATTTTCACGATCATTTTGAACTCACCAAGTTTTCGAGAGAGCAGAGAAAAGCTAATCTAAGGCGATCAAACCTCCTATAAAGAAAATTCAAGGTATTTACATCAATCTCAATGCATTGTTAAGTTGGTTTACCGATCTTATCAAGTTGCTATTATCTGCTAAGTGTGAAACGTTAGTCATTTGAAAATCCTGAAACCCTAAGGATCCTTTGTTAGCTTTTATCTAAAATCTACAATGGCATCTAAGATCCAAGATCCCATCATTGTTAAGAATGTAGAGAAGCCCTTACTAAAATACTCTTTGACTCCCAAAGTTGCATCTGAACCAGATGAAAAAAAAAACTTTTTCACTCATCCCGGATAGAGTGTTGTTAGTCGAGGATGTGAGATTCTTCACCAACTGTCGTGTTGAAGAACTCGGTCATGTTGAAATTAAAGATACCTATGATGAATTGTGCACAGATGGTAAATTGAATAGCAAGTATGAGCACATTAAGATCAAGGGATTAATTGAAGCCCTAACCTATCCACATGTGTTCAAACCCCAGTGGGTCAAGTTTGTTCTGAGCAGAGTTCATGATGATTTCATGTGGCTAGAAGAGCAACCATTTAAGATTACCAAGGAAATCACTCATCTGATTATCGGTTACCCTATTTATGATCATGCTCGAGCCCAAAAGATGATATCACAGAAGGAATTGATCAGTTTAACTGGAGTGGAATTAGATTGTAGAGGATTGAAATTGAACAATGTCATAGATGAAGAACTAAAATTTGCCATAAGAGTAATAGGTTACTGTTTCTTCCAATCAGCAAGGGAAAATAGTGTACCCTGTGCAACAGTAGACCTAGCATACAAAATTGTGAAAAAGGGAATGAAAATTGATCTATGTGAGGTGTTGCTGAAGAGCCTATTTGAGAATCTGAACACCATCAGGAAGCTGAAGAAGAACAACTCAGCTAATACACTAAAGTTTGGATCATTACTTAAATGCATGTTTTTCTATTTTGAAAAATTCTTTCCATCAGGCGGTAAAGTTATTTGGGAACTACATCGACCAATCACCCATCAAATAAGTGACTTCATCAAGAAGTTAGGTGATAATTTCAATGATATTATGGATGATTACTTCAGTAAGTTCCAAGAGAAAATGCATAACAGGTATAGAATTCCACCCCAGCTAGTGGAGAAATACAAAAATGACATGTTTTGAAGTAGACACTAATTATTGTTATGTGAATGCTATGGAACCGAGAACTCAATCCTTATCACCTATGGGTTACGAGATTGATTTTGACATCACACAACAACAAATTGATGCATTTCTTACATTGCCAAGACATGCTACCGAGTTGAGGTATGGAACCTATGAGGAAGTGAAGGAAAAAGTAAAAATGAGCATTGTAGTACCCAAAGCTACAAGAAAGACAACAAAGATGATAAAGGCATTATCGGAGAAATTCAGAGAAGACTCTTCCTCTACACCTATCAAAGGCACCATTGCCATTACCGAAGAGGAATCTAAAGCCCAAGAGGCAGCTATAACAGTGAGCACTAAATTGCCTAAGGGTAAAGTGTTGAAAAGAAAGAAATAGGACACATCAAAGGCCTCACCGACTCCACCTCCAAAGTGACCTAACACTAGAGCATCTACAACTTCATCGAGTAAGAAAAAAAAGAGTGTTACTATTCCCAAGGTAACAAAGACCTACAAGAAATCTACTTGGAGACTCATTTTGGCAAAAAAGTCTAGTGATACCGAATCTGAGGATGGAAGCAAATTTTAGATTGTCAAGAGCAAGAAGGTAAATGTACATAGTGTTGAAAACTTCTGTGCTAATCTGAAAGAATATGGAGGATTCGGATCATTTAGATATGTTAAATATGAAACCAGAAATAATGATGAGAAGAGACAAATTGAAGAAGTTGTCATCTGTACACTTCTAAAATTCTGGTTGGCTCCATTGGAACTAGCTAAGTCACTTCCGAATGAACTTTATTTGTATATTGATAATAGGTGGAAGTATGCAATGGACTCAGAGAAACAAATCAGAGAAAGAAGTCTGGTTCATCTCTTTCCTGACATGTCAGTAGCTGAAATAAAAGAACATCTGACAACCTACAACTCAAAGTTTCTCGTCAAACAGAGAGCTTTAAAACTGATGAATGGGTTGTATATTGAAGTTGAAAATGAGACAAAAGTAAAGTGGAAGGAAATCTTTAAAATCAAGGATGTTGGTGAGTAAGCTACAGTTGAAACCGTTGATGTCACTGAGAAAGATCCTAATGTTACCGAGCAAGACCCTACTGACACCATTCAAATAGATGAAGATGTCATGGATACAAAGGCACCCAAATAGGAAATGAGAGAAGGAAATCATATGCAAAACTTGTATCTAGTGAATTAGTCTTGTAACAAGTTCAGCCTTATCCACCAGTCAAGCAACCTGTCTCAATCGAAACCCCTCAGGATATGGATCAAGGCACCAAAGGCCACAAGTCTACAATAGGAGAAGGTACTACTCAAGAACATACATCTCAAGCACCTTCTAGCACTGAGAATGTTGCAACTAAGACACCGAGTACCGAGACACCAAAGGACTCTATAGAGGCTAAAGAAACCAATCAAAGTGTTGCCTCTACCAAGCAACCTACCGAGGGTCATCAAGCCTCACAAGCCATTTTCTTAGTCCCATCGGTAAAAGGTAAAGAAAAGAAGATGAAAAAGCATAGTTTTAAAGTTGATTTGTCAAAACCAATAGTGTTTCCCAATGTAGATATATCAAAATTAAAGGGGCAAGCACTCATTGATTTCGGTGAACTATGCAAGGCAAAGGCTGAACAAGAGAAGCAAAAGGCGATTCAAAAGAAAAATAAGGTACTTCAGAAGGTGAAAGCACTCTTAAAAGATATGCTACCTGAAGCTATAGTGTCAACAGATGGAGCCATGCACATTAAACTAGATGAACTCCTAACAAAGATAGAGACATCTGGAGTAGATGCATCAGAGTATTTGAGCAAGCTAAAAGACAAAGAGCTCACTGCAAAAATGATAGAAGAGGTATAGAAAGCTATAGCTATTGGCAAAGTTAAACTTGTCAAATTTATTTATTGAGTTGACTCCTCAATTCAAGCACATTCTTTATTTATTTTAGAAACTCTACATATTTTCTTTATTCATTAAAGACATTAAGAATAAAATAGAGGCAATTGAGAAAGAGATCACCGATCTCTTAAATAAGCTGACCATAGAGCCAAATTCAGTTCAAAATTTCTATACATGGTTACAACAGCTTATGGCTCAATAATTGGACCTATGAAATGAAGAACACAAGATCAGGATGGACATAATGACACTTCAGACATTATTCCTTCCTCATCTTTCATCCGTCCAAGAACAGATCAACCGAGCCACATTCCTATCTACTACACAAGAGGGAAGCACTCTAGATGGCTTAGTCTCATTATTAGCTGATATTCAAGGACAAAATTCTTTAATGGACAGTGTGAAGATTGCACTCTCTATCGCTCTTACCGAAGCCCGGACCAAGTTCAAATCCATTTTTGACTAGTTACCACCCCCGAATGGTAATTAAGTTTTGATGTTTGTCAAAAAGGGGGAGTGATACAGTATTGGGGGAGTGATATAGTATTCAAAGTATCAAACAAAAGGAGTATAGTATACAGGGGGAGTATACCGAGTAGAGCAAGCAGAGTATCCAAGAGCAGTGAATCGAGCAGTGAACAGAACAATGAGAAAAGATCAAGAGCAGCACATAGATCATTGATCACCAAGCATGCAAAATTAGAGTTTTGTACAGTATATCGATAAGGGGAGTATATCTAGTGTAAAGCGGAAAATCGAACCCTAGGTGTTCTCCCCCACTCCAAGGAGAAAGGAGGTCACTAGGATTGACGGTTTTCACTTAGGAGGGACTTTACATTCAAAAGAGGGGTTGAAACCCACAAGATCTAATCCCACACAATGCAAGACTGGATTCTAAATGAGTTTCAAGGGTTGAGACATCAAGGATACCCTCTTTTGTAAAGAATATAGATAGAAAGATTGAACTAGGAGTACATGTAAAGTAGGAAAGATTCGTTTATAAACGGAGATAGGGATATGGGATGAAGCTGCGGACTTGAAATTAGCAGTAAAATGTCGAGATGATGCTGTCCTGCAAATTTGAGCGAAAGTTGACGGGACGATGGCGCCCGGAGTGCACACGGTCCTCCGAAAAATCCGCGAAACGAAGGGGGATCTGTTCATCTCTGCACAAGGATTCCAGATCTTCAATTACAGCCGTGTACTTGCAACCTACACACAGAAAAGAGAGGACGATTGGGGGGTTAGGGATTAGGGGTTTGCCTTTAGGTCAAACCCCAGTTTTGGAATTAACCAAGAAATGAGAATGCTGTAAATGTAAATGTTTGTAATGTAAACAAGTACTGATACCTTGTTGTAAGAATGTTTGTATTCTTACATGCGAAGCTATAATGAATGTTGTATTTTGTATGTTGTAAGTGATCTCCTCTTCAATGGTTGAATCCTTATCTTGAATGCAACACTTAGCCTTGAATGGAGACTTAGAATGCTCAATTGCTTGAAGGAATGCTTGAATGCTTGAATGTTTGAATGTTTGAATATCGCTTCCGCCTCTTGCTCGCATATATTTTTCCTCCTTCTTTTGGGAGAGGGAATGTAGTTTATATACTTGTCAATTAGGGTTAGGAGACTGATTTTTCAGACCTTAGGCCGACCTAGAAGCATTATTTTCTGAATTGCAAACTTAAAGACCCGATGCCCAACAAGAGACCAGGCCCAAAATAGGGCCAGGGACTAGGGCGCTGGGTGCCATGGTCCCGAGGGACTAGGGCGCTAGGCGCCATGGTCCTGAAGGACCAGGGCACTAGGCACCATGGTCCCACCTCCTGGGACAGCAGGGTGCAAGGAGGATCAGGCCAAGGTGCAAAAAGATGCAGTTTTGGGTGTCGTAAACAGGTTTCAGGGTCTCCATTCAGGTTCAACATTGGGTCGCCATCGTGAAGACCCAAATGCAGTCAAAATTGCAAGTGTCACAATTTTAGGATGCTACATTTAGCCTCCACTTTAGCGAGAGTATAAGCGTATGCCCATACTTTCGGTAAAGTACAAGGAAACAACATTGAAAGACTTTCACCACGTCAAGGAGGCAAGATACACCAAGCCCCCAGTGGACTAAGGATCTTATGACTTCGATTGACAAAGTAAAAGGGAAGATTATGAGGGAGAACCATGACTGTCAGTAGTAAGGTTCCCTCACTATGAGTCATGCAAGAAAGATATCAAAATTTTCAAGTATCTTGAAGAGATATGAACGGGGTGTATGCCCCCCTACGTTAAAGCGACCGCATAGGCCTCATCGGGGGTGACTGCTTTAAGGTAGCGATACATATAGGAAATGAGAAAGGAAAGGACCACATTATCGCAAGGATTTAGCCCCCAAGTGTGAGATAAGCCCAAGGATAATAGACACAAAACACAAAGCACGAGGTGAATTCACTTTCCTTGGGGTCAGTATGCTGTATGATAATTCATGTATATCATATGTATGTATACATAATTGTTCTTCATTCCCCAATCAAGGAAGGTCACCTAGAAGAAGGGAACACATGTGTCTTTTGAGTCAACATGAGAGAGACCAAGAGAGATCTCAATGCTTTGCATCATCCTCAAGTAGACAACACTAAGGACAACAAATAGAAGAGTGAGAATAACACATAAAAGAAGTAACAAAAGAGATCAAGAGAGGAGGAGAGAGTCTGCTATGCTAATGAAACTAGTCTAGCATGTCATCTACCCCCCGATCTTGCTGATCAATATTTCGGGAAGGTAGGAAACACGCTAGAGGAGGAACATCCAACACAGCAGATGGAGCTATCACAAGATCCAAACAAGGACTATGTTCATGTTCCAAGCCACGTTGTTCTTGTCTAGGAGCTGTTGTGAGTATTTAAAACTAAGTCAAGTTTATAGGCCCATTTCAAAATTTTCCCGGCATTTTCGAATGATTAAAATAAGTTAGTTTGAATGGCCTAGTTAGCAAGGGGGTAAAATGGAGCTGGTTGATCTTCGAAGGGTAAGGCTTGGGATTCATGTCTCACACCTTTAATTTGGCCTATTCAGTGATGTGCAACTTTCAGAAGTCAATTTGGATAAGTTTATGAGGTACCCAGTTTGAGGGGTGAGCTGGAAGTGCATTTTAGGCACAAATGCAGTTTTTATTGAGTAGCCTACTTTGAGAGATTACATCTTTTGCCCTATTGATTTTCATGAAGAAATTCAAAGTAGATTCAATTCTATGCATAAATGTGAGTCAACATGCAAAATTCCTTATGAATCCGTTTGCTCAGTTTTCAAAGCTCAATCCGTTTGTAGTTTGTGATGTTTGCACAAGTGTAAAAATGTCCTAGTGAGCGTCATGTCAGAATGTTTGTTCCGGGCTAATGTTGGTATAAATGGTGAGCTACGTTTCAAATTTCAAGGCTATACCAATCCATTTGATCAGTTTTCAAAAGAGCTCATTTTGCCATCAAATTCAGTTATCCGCACTTCTAGTGTTATATCAGTTAATGTAGCCGTTTTGGTGAGCGCGCCGTTTGCATCCTGTCAGTCAGGTGATCGAACTAAGAATTCAAAGATTTAATATGTACTTAAAGGTACCTATGTTCCAAATTTGAGAGCCTATGGAGGTCGTTTGATATTTTTGAGAAAGGCATCATGTGTTGCCAGAACATTGACTTCATCAGGTCCGCAGTGTCGACAAAGCCAGTTGGCCGTTTTCAGAAATTAATATCTTTTCGCTCGAGACTCGTCTTGAGAAACCATTTGGTAGATGTCATCCTTGTATATCAAAGTACATGCCTGTCAGATGGTGAGCTCCAGAAAGGTGTTTTGACAGGTTTGAAAATTACGTCTTCGCGATTAAATGTGAAAATTGTGGCATAATTGCCTGAAGGATGTAAAATGCAATTTTATGATCCGAAAATGGTGCCGATCGATTCCGGAGGTGTGTTTGAGGTCCGTGAAGCATTCTAGGGGTCAGTTGAATGAAAATGAAAATTTTTTTAGTCGGACCCACTTTGGGGCCCAACCTGGCTCACGCTTATGCACTAATTTTTGTGGCGAATTGTTCTTATTTCGTGGCATGCCGAAGTTGAATTGAGAGTAGACAACAATAAGGTTAAAGCAATGCAAATGGGCAGTGTTTAATGTCATGAAATAAGTCTTCAAGCAGATGCAAATGGCAACCGGCAAGAGCAGACCAAATGCAATTCACAGTTACAAATCAATTTCCTCTCTCCACGTGGAACCATCACTAAAATGTATTGGCTGGGCGTGGAAGGTTTAAGAAGGTGTTGAAGACAAGAAAAACTCCAATGGTAAATGATTTTGGTGGCAAAATCCCCACGTGAAACTACAGCAAATTAAGAAACTCTTAAGCAATTGCATTTTGGCAAATGAATGCCAATTAAAACCAATATCTTTCATGTGCCCCCCAACGTTCTTCCTAGCAGTTTACATGATATGAAAAGAGGCTACAGAGACAAATTAATGCCAACATGGAGTGGAATTTGGGGCTGCAGAGAAGGTTTGGACAAAGCAAAGTTCACGAGAGCATGTTGAAAAGATAATAAAACTCCAGCAAATACAAACAGCAATTTAATCCTTTGTGTGGAATTTTGGGGGGCAGCTTTTAACCAAATGAAATTGCCTCTACCAGCAGCCTCCCTTTACGTGGAGTGAAGTTTAAAATGTAGAAGCTTTCAATTAAATGCAAACACTTAATGGCAGCCCATGCGTGGTGGCTGTGGAAAAGATTGGGCAAATAAACTTTAGCCAATGCAAACCTTGTTGCCTCCTCCCTACGTGGAACAGAAGGTGGAGTATGGAGAAGGCAATGAACTCCAATAGCAAATTAAAACTATTGGCAATTCTCCTTCTGCATGGCTATTTGGAGGCAAGTGCTGATTTGTTAACAGCAAATGGCAAATGCACATTGGCATGTGTAATTCAAATCCATGTTTTGCCAAAGTTTTCCCCCTGCGTGGAGTTTGGAGGGCAGCAAAGAAAACTACAACAACTTATAGCAGGCAACATGGTGTTTTGGAGGCTTTTAAACTTTTAACCAAATGTATTGGCAGCAATGAAAATGGCACATAAAACATCCAATACAATTACCAGGTGAAGCCAACACTCTCCTTCACGTGGCTATTAAACTTTCAGCAAATCCCATTCGCAAATGAAAGCCCCAGGCAAGGTGCCATTAAAAGTTTCACAAAATGCACAGTTTCAGGCAAACACATTATCCCACATTGGCTGGGAAGTGGAATTTTTTGATGTTTATAAACAAAAATGCACTATAGTAATATGTCTAAGCCATAAAGGCTTTTGACGGATGGTGCTTGATGGCGCCCAAGGTAGGCCCACATGCGAGCACGGATCCCGAGGTGACAGAGGAGATGACTGAGCGACGATCAAGTGGACCCCACATGGGCACGCTTCCTGAGGCAAACAGGCAAAATTTTGCAGAGGAAGGCCGGGTTAACGAGCGAGCAAGTTCGAGAGAGATCAACGGCTCGCACTATTTCGCGAAGGGAAGATGCACGTCGTTTAAACCCCGCGAAATAGCGAAAGTGAACGAGATTCATCCACGTGTCGTGATAGGTGGCAGTCCAACAAGCGGGTCTCGGTGAGGTGGCACACAGTTGGCGCACAGGTGGCAGTCCAGTGGCGATGACATGGCGGCCAAGTGGCAGTGACGAAGCAGATGACATGGCGACGATGAGGTGTCATCCCAGGTGGCGTCCAGTCAACACCAACGACCAATCGGAGGCTGCCACGTGGCAAAAGCGTCAGGACCAAATGGAGGCAAAAATCAAAATCAAAATGAATAAATGATATAGTTCTGACTATATTAAATTTCGAAATATTTAAATGACTGAGCACAAACGGGAATTAATTCGCCTAGGGTCTAAATTTTGGCCAAAATATAAAGTATTATATATCGCCGGAAAGCTCTCGGAGTGAGGAATCTGATTATGAGGTTAATTTTGACAAATGTGAGATATTTTGGAGGTAGTTTCCATGGGAACAAAATTCAGTTAGAGGGGAGACACTTGGCAATTCAGTTAGAGATTTGATTTTCTTCCTTCCTTTTTTTATTACAAATTCTTCTCAGTTGTAAGGGTTCCAAAAATTTGGAAAATGCTCCAAATTTGATGGCTTCCACTTTCTGAATGTCAGGATCCAAATTTGTAAATGCTTTTGGTTTGTTTTAGGGTACAGAGATTGCAGTGCATTGTTGTAAATGTGATTTTAGTTGCACGTCTTGCTCATGTCAAGCATGAGTAAATTCCTCATAGTATTGTCTCTAAGTATGCATTTCATTATCATAAATTGAATCCTCAAGGAGGATGAAGATTTGTCAATTTTAAGGAAATTGTGTGACTGTTTATAGGTATCCTTCAAGGAAGGTTTTAAATTCTGTAGTCAGTCATGAATGATGAAATGTGTATCCAGATCTGATAAATTTGTGAATGAGTCAAAGGTATTGGTGCATGAATATTTTGTTTAAGGAAAATAAGCTTGCATCTATGATTCATATTTGTAGTTCTGTCTGTGACTCTATTGCCCAGTGAACAAGGCACTGGTCTTGCAAGTTTGGGGATGTTTTTAGATATACATTTTAAAAGATAAATCTATTTCCCTTCATGTTTAGGGGTTAATGTTCTATCCTTCCAAAGCTCTATTTCACCTATTATTTGTATAAGATCCAGCCCATCTGTATATGTTACCTAATTTGGTGAGCTTGTGGAATGGTTTGTCTGCTCATTGTTGATGCAGTCTTATGTTTGTGATTATTGTATTCAATGCATCAAAAGGGTGTCCCCCCCTAGGTCAAGCAGAACCTGAAGTGCAGGAGGATCATTAGGATCCTATGTTATGTTGTCCAAGCCCTGAGGTGTTTCATTGATTGAGATTGGCTATCTCATAGATAGATTTATAGGTGTCTTGGGTTATCACTTTTGGTGAACAACAGGAGCTAGGATAAGTGCTTCAGAAAATTCGTTAGATAAATGGTTATCAATATCAACATATTCATATTCACTATCAGAATGAAGAGAAGTAACATTTTCATCATGAATAACATTTTCATGTATATCATCATCAAGATTTATAAAAATAGGATCTTTAACTTGCACAGGATCAAGACCATCATGCATCTTTTGTTTAGGAGATTTTGGCTCAATTTTCGGCTAAGGAGAAAATGGAATAATACTAGCTGAAGGTGTTTTTTGGGATTGCAAAGTTTGAGAAGCAGCTGCACAAGCTCTAAGATGACACTTTCATCGGTGTTCACGTCCAGAACGATTTCGTCTAGTCTTAGTAGGAAGTTGAAAAGATTGAGGAGGAGGAATGTTCTCATCCTTATCACTTGGGTGTTTGGGTTTTGATCTCTTAGGTTGGATAATAGGAGAAGAAGAAGGTCTCTTCTCTCTATAAGAGGAAGGAGGAGGAACTGCTCCTTATAAAGGAGGAATATCTGGTTTAGGAAGGAGACCAAGTCCATCATGATGAGGAGGTATAGGTCTACTTTTAGAAAGTTTATTAGATATAGACATAGTCACATCCATAGGGATGGGTTGGGAATCTTCTTGAGGAAAGACATTAGTTTTATCTTTCAAAGGAAGAACTTCCTTCTCAAGAATGATAGGAATATCAAGTTTGGGTGTTCTAGGTTCACTTAGAGATAGGATCATATCTTTTTTCCACTTTTGATAAGATTTGAAAAGATGATCACTTTGCGGTGGAAGAGATTGGAATTGTTTAGGCCAAAAATAATCAATAGGAATGCTAGAAGTTCTTTCAGCTGGTTTAAAGAGACTATGATTGACAGTAACAATTTCACCATTATGGGGAAATTTCAAACACTTGTGAATAGGAGAAGCAATAGCTTTCATGGAAGATAGCCAAGGATAGCCTAGCTTCACACGAAATTGTTCGGACGATGGAATAATAGCAAAGCTTACATCAAGGGATTTGTTATGGACCTCAATAGGTAATGTAATAGAACCAATTGTAGGAGAAGAAAATGCATCAAATAGTTTCACAACCACAATTTTTTTGTCATAGATCACTTGATTCAATTGCAAAGTAAAAAGAAATTCTTCAGTAATGACATTAATCATGCAAGAACGATCAATAAGCACTCCATGACAAGGTGTATTCTTGACTTTTGCAACTATATATAGAGGGCCATCTGGTGCCCTGATAGTTTCACTGGAATCAAATGTGATGGAAGGTTCTCTAGGGATTTTCTGTTGTTCCACAAAGTTAATCACATTCGGAGTCATAGACACAAGACTATCAGGTGAGAAAGAGGAATCATTAGTCTCAATCACATTAGAGGTATGAGAAGGTAATGGATTAGTAAAAATCTTAATATTTTGGTTAGGAGGAGCTATAGATGTGTTGCCTTTATCATTCACACCTGAAATAGAGATAGTATTATTATCAATCAAATCTTGAATTTTACCCTTTAAAGCAAAACATTTTTCGGTATCATGCCCAGGTTGACGATGAAATTGACAAAAAGATTTGTTATCAAAATAGGGTGAATTAATCTTTGTAGGATCTATTTGCCTTATAGGAGGAAGAGTAAGAACATTTTGTTCCAATAACTTATTCATAATACTATGCAATGATTCATTCAAAGGCGTAAACTTTCTTTCTTTCTTGAAAAACTTAGAAATAGGAGGCACACCTGATGCTGCATTCACATTGTTGTTGATGATGTTTTCATTAAATTTAATGGACTCTCTATTCGGTTTAAACTTCCCAAATGGTTGTTGACTACTATCACCCTTATCACTCGGAGCCATAGGATTTGCTTGTTCCATTTGACTCACAGTCAGTTGATAATTGTGAAGAGTTGCACACAACTGTTGGAAAGAAGTAAACTCAGAAAATAGAAGTTTTTCTCATATATCCTTTTGTAAATTAGAAATAAAGATTCTTTGAATATCATTATCAAGTACTGGAAAAGAAATTTGAGCACACAAATGCTTATATCTACCAATGAAATCAGTCACTTTTTCTTTAACACCTTGTTTACAATGCTTTAAATCAATCAAAGTAACTTTAGGACTTATATTGTTTTGAAATTGTTGAATAAAAGCATTTGCAAGTTGTTCGAAAGAAGTAATAGAATAGGAAGGCAACGAGCAATACCATTGTAGAGCCTTATCTCTTAATGTTCTAGTAAACATTTTTGCAAGCAACCTTTGGTCATGAGAAAAATCGGTACATATTGTTTGAAAGGTCTTAACATGTGTTAGAGGATCACCTTTACCATTATAAAGCTCCAACTGCGGGATTTCAACATGCTTAGGGGGAATAGCTCGAACAATGTCAAGAGAAAGTGGGCTCGCAACATCAAATGTGGGTACACTAAACTTAGATTGATTCATAGAGGCAATTTGTTGCTGTAAAGAAGAGACAGTTTGTGCAAGATTGTTAATGGTCGCTTCAGTCGAAGAGTTCATATTAGACATGTTAGATTGTGATGGAAGTATTATGTTATTGAAAGAAGGTATTGATTGAGAGTAAGGTGGTGGGACACTATGATAGTTAGTCATAGGAGATGATTGGAAAGGCGGAACACTACAAGGAGGAATGGAATGGTTAAATGAATTGCCCCCTTGCGCCAGGTTCATTTGTGGAGATGTAATAGGGACACTCATTGAAGGAATGAATGAAGAAGTCAGATTGAATGAAGGAAGAGGGTTAATTGAAGAAGAAGGATTGCCCCCATGACTGGTGATCATAGGTGGAATGTCCTTTATTGAAGTAGTCATTATGTTTGATGTAAAAGTAGGTATACTAGCAATAGAAGTTGTCAAAGGGATAGAATGATTGACTTGAGTAGGAGGTTGTGTATAACCCAAAGTTTCAGCACAACTCTTCATAGGCATCACATTCGAATCCACAATGTGTGCAATACTACGCAAAATATCAATTCCATTCTTATCATTTTGAACCATACATTTTAGACACTCAATTAAGGGAAGAGCTTGACTATCAGGGTATTCTTGAGACATCCATTGTCGAAAATCATCAAATTGGTTATCCAATTTTGAAAGTTGTTCTTTAGAAACCTCATGGAGAGCTTCTTCATCATTAAGAGGATTAGAGGAATTACCCGTGTCCTCATTAAAAAGGCCATTCAAATTAGGTTCCATCTCCTCAATAATTAAACCTTGGAAAGACTTAATTCTAAGGTTCGTCTAACGGGAATAGTGTAAGTAGGGCTTATTGTTGTAAAACTCATGCACTAGAGAGAGAGAGAAGATTTTGAATTTAGAGGTAGCAAATTTCAATAAAATCAGCCAATCTCCTAGATTTAAGCTGTTAAATACAATCAGGACAATCTCCCGAAATTTTAGAAAAAATGTCAGGGACCGTGGCGAACGGAGTGCACACGGTCCTGGCAACTTTTTTTGAAATTTTCAGGGATGAAAGTTATGATGATTTTAAAGCTAATCTGAAAAAATTGAGTGATTTTACGATCTGTAAATAGGCCAAATTAAAGTTGCAATCTCAAAATTGAACCCTACCAAGATTGTTGAAAAATGCAAAATTTGAATTTTGAAAAAGAGAGGGAAACTAAAATTTTGAATTTTATGATTTTATAGGGAATACTAAAAGAAATGCAGGTTTTGAAATTTAAAAGTTGACTCAATTTCACGCAAAATTCAATTTTGAAAGTGGAAATCAAGGTTGTTGCAATTAAACATTTAATTTCAAAAGTCACAAACTGCAAAAATTTGAATAAAGCACTGAAATTTCGAATGAATGCCAACACACTTTTCAGATTTAGGATAGTAAGAAGCACAATTTTGACATGAATTTCAATTTCAACAATTTTTTGAATGATTATAAGCCTTAATCCAAGCAATCACTAGACCAACTTTGACTTTAATTTTGAAAGTGTTATAATTGATGAAATCAACCAAAATTCTGGATTTTAGCAGAAAAATACAGTAAGATCTAGCTCTCGAAATTTTGAAAAAAATGTCAGGGACAATGGTGCTTGGGGTGCACACGGTCCTCGCAACTTTTTTCCAAATTTTCAGGGATGAGAGATATTATGATTTTGTTGCGGAATCCAAAGTTACAGTCGATTTGGGGGTGTTTTGATCAGTGAAATCATCAGTCAAAGGCTGAATCCAGAGGGTTTTAAAAATTAGGGTTTTGACACTTAACCACTTAATTTTCAAAATTAAAGCACAAATATGATTTGACAATTTGGAATAGAAGGGTAGATCTGAAACAAGCATTAACAATTAAACATTTCACAAGCTCAATTACTAAAAAGAAAATTTAGGGTTTTGTGCAATTAAACTCTAAAATTTGCAAAAGATCAAACATGGAAATATAATTAAGGAAGCACAATTTTTTTTTTCAGATCTAACCATGAATAATCAGAATTAGGATGTTCACGTCAGGTTCACCAAAATGTAAAGCGGAAAATTGAACCCTAGGTGTTCTCCCCCACTCCAAGGAGAAAGGAGGTCACTAGGATTGACAGTTTTCACTTAGGAGGGACTTTACATTCAAAAGAGGGGTTGAAACCAACAAGATCCAATCCCACACAATGCAAGACTAGATTCTAAATGAGTTTCAAGGGTTGAGACATCAAGGATACCTTCTTTTGTAAAGAATGTAGATAGAAAGATTGAACTAGGAGTACATGTAAAGTAGGAAAGATTCGCTTATAAACGGAGATAGGGATACGGGATGAAGCTGCGGACCTGAAATTAGTAGTAAAATGTCGAGATGATGTTGTCCTGCAAATTTGAGTGAAAGTTGACGGGACGATGGCGCCCGGAGTGCACACGGTCCTCTGAAAAATCTGCGAAACGAAGGGGGATATGTTCGTCTCTGCACAAGGATTCCAGATCTTCAATTACAGCCGCGTACCTGCAACTTACACATAGAAAAAAGAGGACAATTGGGGGGTTAGGGATTAGGGGTTTGCCTTTAGGTCAAACCCCAGTTTTGGAATTAACCAAGAAATGAGAATGCTGTAAATGTAAATGTTTGTAATGTAAACAAGTACTGATACCTTGTTGTAAGAATGTTTGTATTCTTACATGCGAAGGTGTAATGAATGTTGTATTTTGTATGTTGTAAGTGATCTCCTCTTCAATGGTTGAATCCTTATCTTGAATGCAACACTTAGCCTTGAATGGAGACTTAGAATGCTCAATTGCTTGAAGGAATGCTTGAATGCTTGAATGTTTGAATGTTTGAATATCGCTTCCGCCTCTTGCTCGCATATATTTTTCCTCCTTCTTTTGGGAGAGGGAATGTAGTTTATATACTTGTCAATTAGGGTTAGGAGACTGATTTTTCCGACCTTAGGCTAACCTAGAAGCATTATTTTCCGAATTGCAAACTTAAAGACCCGATGCCCAACAAGAGACCGGGCCCAAAATAGGGCCAGGGACCAGGGCGCTAGGCGCCATGGTCCTGAGGGACTAGGGCACTAGGCACCATGGTCCTGAAGGACTAGGGCACTGGGCGCCATGGTCCCATCTCCCGGGACAGCAGGGTGCAAGGAGGATCAGGCCAAGGTGCAAAAGATGTAGTTTTGGGTGTCGTAAATAGGTTTCATGGTCTCCATTCACGTTCAATGTTGCACCACCATCGTGAAGACCCAAATGCAGTCGAAATTGCAAGTGTCACAATTTTAGGATGCTACATCTAGATATATTATTTCATTGACTATTGTATATACTATCAGTATAGTCAAATTTTGCAAGTATATAGATTATTGAGCTATAACTTTGAAAGTAGTTTTTGTCAAACATCTCAACTAATGTCAAAAGGGGAGATTGTTACTACTTATCAAGTTGCCATTAGTTTTATGTTCAAAGTTATTCTATATACTCTAGTTGGTTATCTCCACCGAAATATTTAGTTAGTATGAACAGTCTAGTTGGTTATTGAAGAAAGTAGTCTCAGAACATAGTATACACCGAGCTGTCTACCGAGTATCATTCCATGTCTACCGAGCAGCAAAGATGACACACCAAGCTGATATACACTGAGTGAAACGTGTTACCCGATTCATCAAACCTATACATACATATGAAAACATGTTACAAGATCGAGGCACATAGAACCGTTATCACATTGGAAATTGCACTTTAAGATTGTGTATGATTTTGAGGTCATCTAACCAATGAAATATTTTGCATGGTTATTCATTGGATAAAACATGTTTGTAAGATCAAAGCAATGAAAGGATCACCATCATAAGAGATCTATTTATACAACATGGATTAAGATTAGAAATACATATGTAGCATGACAGAAAGGAAGATATAGAAATATATGAAGCAAGACATGTGAAAGCACTAAGTGTTATGACTTTTACAGAGACACAAAGGTCACCGAGAAGGATTTCAGAGAACAGTCAAAGAACAAAGTAAACAGAAGGGTTTACCGAGTTACTATATGGGTTACCGAGGTATGCTATAAGCAAGGTAATCTATTATGAGCACATAGAATCTGTTATAACATTCCAGATGTAAAGTTGCAGATATTTGTAATGATTTATTGTAATATTTTGAAGTTGTAAGAGAAACCTTTAATAGGGTAAAAGACTCTAATCAAGTCTATAAATTGTAAAGCCTCTAACTAGGTGCAACATTTAGATTAAGTGTTGTAAAATTCTTTAGCAAGGTAGATCTAACAGATCTTGTTACTCCTAATAGAGTAAGCAATCAGAAATAGCTAAACATGTAGCTCTAACCGAGCACTCTTTATTATTGCAATAGCGAAGTTGTGGGTGCCATCCCCACCGCAGTTTTTCTTTCTAACCAAGAGTTTCTACATAACCAAAATATATGTGTTATGGAGTGAATCATGTATGATTGTTATCTATTTGTTTTCGCTTTATATTATGTTACTGCACTATTTGGTTTATGCATAACAATAAAGTTATTGTTGAAGAAAATTTTTGAAGTACTGATTCACCCCTCCCCTCTCAGTACATTAGCTTTCCATATTGGGCCTAACATTGTGTTCATCATTTCTTAGGTCCAATTGTTAAGCCATGAGCTATTGTAACTTTGTATAGAAATTCTAAACTGAATTGGGCTCTATGGTCAACTTATTTGAGAGATCGGTGATCTCTTTCTTAATTGCTTCAGTTTTATTTTTGATGTGTTTAATGAATAAAGAAAATGTATAGAGTTTCTAAAATAAATAAAGAATGTGCTTGAGTTGAGGGGACAACTCAACAATAAATTTGATAAGTTTAACTTTGCCAATAGCTATAGCTTTTTGTACCTCTTCTATCATTTTTGCAGTGAGCTCCTTGTCTTTTAGCTTGCTCAAATATTCAGATGCATCTACTCCAGATGTCTCTATCTTGGTTAGGAGTTCATCCAGTTGAATGTGGATGGTTGCGTCTTTGGTTATTGTAGCTTCAAGTAGCATATCTGTTAAGAGTGCTTTCACCTTCTGAAGTACTTTATTTTTCTTTTGAATAGCCATTTGCTTCTCTTGTTCGGCCTTTGCTTTGCATAGTTCAGCGAAATCAATGAGTGCTTGCCCCTTTAATTTGGATATATTAGCATTGGGAAACACTATTGGTTTTGACAAATCTACTTTGAAACTATCCTTTTTCACCTTCTTTTCTTTTCCTTTCACTGATTGAACTAAGACCTTGGCTTGTGAGGCTTGATGACCCTCAGTAGGTTGCTCGATAGAGGCAATACTTTGGTCAATTTCTTTAGACTCTGTAGTGTCCTTTGGTGTCTCAGTACTTGGTGTCTCAGTTGCAACATTTTCAGTGTTAGGAGGTGCTTGAGAAGTCTGTTCTTGAGTAGCACCTTCTCCTGCTGTAGACTTGTGACCTTCAGTGTCTTTATCCGTATCCTGAGGGGCTTCGGTTGAGACAGGTTGATTGGCCGGTGGATAAGGCTGAACTTGTTCCAAGACTGATTCACTAGATACAAGTTTTGTATATGCATTGCCTTCTATCATTTCCTATTCTGGTGCCTCTGTATCCATGATATCTTCATCTATTTGAATGGTGTCAGCAGGGTCTTGCTCGGTAACATCAGGATCTTGCTCGGTGACATCAACTATTTCATCTTCAGCTTGCTCACTGGCATCCTTGTTTCTAAATATTTCCTAACACTTTTCTTTTGTCTCATTTTCCACTTCAATATATAGACCATTCATTAGTTACAAGGCTTTTTGTTTGACGAGGAACTTTGTGTGGTAGGTTGTTAGATGTTCTTTTATTTCAGCTACCAACATGTCAGAAAAGAGATGTACCAGACTTCTTTCTTTGATCTATTTCTCCAAGTCTAGGGCATATTGCCTCCTATTATCAATATGTGCATATAATTCTTTTGGAAGAGAATTAGAGGCTTCTAATGGGACCAATCAGAATTTTAGAAGTGTGCAGATGACAACTTCTTCTATTTGTCTCTTTTCATCATCATTTCTGGATTCATACTTAACATATCTGAATCCTCCAAATCCACCATATTCCTTTAGATTAGTACAAAAATTTTCAACACTATGTACATTTACCTTCTTGCTCTTGACAATCTGAAATTTGCTTGCATCCTCAGATTCAGTGTCACTAGACTGTTTTGCCAAAATGAGTCTCCGAGTAGATTTCTTGTAAGTTTTTGTTACCTTGGGAATAGTAACACTCTTTGTTTTCTTACTCGGTGAAGCTGTAGATGCTCTTGTCTTAGGTTGCTTTGCTGGAGGAGTCGGTGAGGCCTTTGATGAATCCTGTTTCTTTCTTTTCAACACTTTTCCCTTAGGCAATTTGGTGCTCAGTGTTATAGCTGCCTCTTGGGCTTAGATTCCTCTTCGGTAATGGCTATAGTGCCTTTGACAGGTGTGGAGGAAGAATCTTCTCCAAATTTTTCTGATAATGCCTTTAACATCTTTGTTGCCTTTCTTGTAGCTTTGGGTACTACAATGCTCATTTTTACTTTTTCTTTCACTTCTTCATAGGTTCCATACCTTAGCTCAGTAGCATGCCTTGGTAATGTAAGAAATGCATCAATTTGTTGTTGTGTGATGTGAAAATCAATCTTGTAACCCATAGGTGACAAAGATTGAGTTCTTGGTTCCACAACATTCACATAACAATAATCAGTGTCTACTTCAAAACATGTCATCTTTATATTTCTCCACTAGCTTGGGTGGAATCCGGTACATGTTATGCATTTTCTCTTATAACTTACTAAAGTAATCATCCATACTATCATTAAAATTATCACCTAGCTTGTTGATGAAGTCATTGATCTGATGGATGATTGGTCGATGTAGTTCCCAAACAACTTTACCGACTGATGGAAATAATTTTTCAAAATAGAAAAACATACATACAAGTAGTGATCAAAACTTTAGTGTATTAGCCGAGTTGTTCTTCTTCAGCTTCCTGATGGTGTTCAGATTCTCAAATAGGTTTTTCAGCAACACCTCACATAGATCAATTTCCTTTCCCTTTTTCACAATTTTGTATGCTAAGTCTACTGTTGCACAGGGTACACTGTTTTCCCTTGCTGATTGGAAGAAATAGTAACCTATTACTCTAATGGAAAATTTTAGTTCTGCATCAGTGACATTGTTCAATTTTAGTCCTCTGCAATCTGATTTCACTCTAGTTAAACTGGTCAATTCCTTCTGTGATATCATCTTTCAAGCTCGGGCATGATCATACATAGGGTAATCGATGATCAAATGAATGATTTCCTTTGTAATCTTAAACGGTTGCTCTTCTAGCCACATGAAGTCATCATGAACTTTTCTCAGAACAAACTTGACCCACTGGGGTTTGAACAAACAGGGATAGGTTAGGGCTTTAGTTAATCCCTTGATCTTAATGTGCTCATACTTGCTATCCAGTTTACCATTGGTGCACAATTCATCAAATGTGTCTTTGATTTCAACGTGACCGAGTTCTTCAACATGACATTTGGTGAAGAATTTCACATCCTCGACTAATAACACTCTATCTGGGATGAGTGAAAATGTGGTTTTGTCATCTGGTTCAAATGCAACTTTGGGAGTTAACAAGTATTTTAGTGAGGGCTTTTCAACATTCTTAACAACGATGGGATCTTGGATCTTAGGTGCCATTTGTAGATTTCAGATAAAAACTAACAAAAGATCCTTAGGGTTTGAGGATTTTCAAATGACTCACGCTTTACACTTAGTAGATAATAACAACTTGATAAGATTGGTAAACCAACTTAACAATGCATTGAGATTAATGTAAATACCTTGAGTTTTGCTTTGTAAGAGGTTTGATCACCTTAGATTCACTTTGATCTACTCTCTCGAAAACTTGGTAAGTAAAAAATGACCACATAAATGTTTTAAGTACACAGTATACCTTATCGGGCTCCATGCAGGTTAGGTCAAAAACATTAAATGCACCTGGTGTTAGGCCCAATATAGAAAGCTAATGTACTGAGAGGGGAGGGGTGAATCAGTACTCCAAAACTTTTCTTTGATAATAACCTTACTATTATGCATAAACATAATAGTGCAGTAACATAAAATAAAACTAAAATCAACAGATAACAATCATACATGATTCACTCCATAACACATATTTTGGTCACGCAGAAACTCTTGGTTAGAGAGAAAAACTACGGTGGGGATGGCACCCACAACTTCACTACTGCAATAATAAAGAATGCTTGGTTAGAGCTACATTTAGCTATTTCTGATAGCTTACCCTGTTAGGAGTATCAAGATCAGTTAGATCTACCTTACTAAAGGATTTTTACAACACTATATAAGTGTAGCACCTGGTTAAAGGATTTAGAATTTATAGACTTGGTTAGAGTCTTTTACCCTATTAAAGGTTTCTCTTACAACGTCAAAATATTACAATAAAATCATTACAAATATCTGCAACTTTACATCTGAAATGCTAAAGCAGATTCTATGTGCTCTAAATAAGATCACCTAGCTTGTAGCATACCTCGGTAACCCATAATGAAACTCGGTAAACCCTCCTATTTACTCTATTCTTCGACTGTTCACTAATAACCTTCTCGGTGACCTCTCTGTGTCTCTATAATAGTCTTTCTTCATGCATACACTCTGTTATCTCTTATTGCGTCTCATATATCTAACCATAGAATCATGCTGTATAAATAGATCTCTTACAGCGGTGATCTGATTCATTGCTTCGATCTTACAAAAGATTCTTCAAATGAATAACTAAACAAAATATCTCATTGGTTATATTGACCTTGTAATCATATACAATCTCATAGTGCAATTCCTAATGCAAAAACGGTTAGATGTGCCTCGATGTTGTAACACATTTTCATGTGCATGTCTAGGTTCAATGTATCTGGTAAAATGTTTCACTCAGTGAATATCAACTCGGTGAGTTAACTTTACCACTTGGTAGCCATGAAATTGTACTCGATAAATAGCTCAGTGAATACTATGTTCTATGACTGCTTTCTTATGTAACCGACTAGACTGTTCATACCGACTTCTCTGTGTGTATTGATTGCATGATTCGGTAATACTAACCGACTAGAATATATAGTATGACTTTGGATATGAAACTAATGGCAATTTGATAAGTAGTAACACCTGGTTCCACTAAACCTTCTTTCCTTTTTTTTTGCGCTTTAACCGAGTAACCAAACTTCCTTCATTTACCGACTTGACAGATTTCCCGTATTCACTGACTTAACAGGTTTCCTGTATTCACCGACTTGACAGGTTTCTTGTATAGTGCTCCAAAAGACTTTGATAGAATTTCAAACTTACTACTACATCTTAACTATGCAGATTTTGGATTAAGTACATAATAAAATAGGAACTATTAAGATTTAACCTTGAGAGAATGCAGTCCCTTCATACCTTTACCAATTAATTTGGAATAGGAGCACCTAACTTAGTAGGTAAGGTGCTTTCTTCATTTGACACAATTTCCTTCTTTTTCCAAATCATCTTTAATTTTTCTTTTATTTCCTCAGTGTCTTTTCTAGGTTGATCTCTGTAATCTCAAGCCAAGTGTCCTACTTTGTGACAATGAAAACATGCCATACCAGGATTTCTCCATGATCTTTGGTTGTTCATCCCAAACCTTATAAATCAGTTGGCACTTATATGTCCATATCTTCCACAACATTCACACCATATCCTTGTATTGTAATCCCATGGTATTGTAGCATATTGTCGGTTAAGATCTCTATTAGCTTCCAGTATTTGCTCGGTGTGCATACCACATATAGTTCTTTTGCTTATACCAACACTTCTCGGTACTATGTCCATATCTATTGAATTTTTTACAAAAACCTTTGAATTTTGCCTTCTGATAATTGTTAACAAACTTTGTCCTACATTGACTAGATGTGTGACCATATTTATTGCAATTGTAACAATAACCATTGGACTTAGTGACATTCGGTTGCTTACCTTTTCTGATTTGGCACATGTTGGTAGTGTGACCTTGATTTCCATAGTAGATGCAAATAGGCTTCTTTCTTTTGACGTTCTTCTTGATTCCAACTTGCTTTGATGATTCTCCTCTCTCTATAGTATGGATTCCCTTCTCGGTAGAGTCTTTTCCTTTGTAACTGAGTCCTGAATCTTTGTTGGGTCATCTTGTATTCAGTTGCTCATCCAACATCTTTGATGCTTTATAACTCTTCTTCAGCGTTTCTTTGGATTTCTTCTCTGTTTCAAGTTCATTGGTCAACATTGATACTTCAAGTTTCAATGCTTGATTCTCATCATCCTTCATATTTGCTTCATGATGGGCATAACCTAGTTGATCTGTCAGGTTTTGTTGAATTCTAGTCAACCTTGTGATTTCATCATTCTTATCAGATACTAAGGCTTTAAGTTGTTGTTTCTCTCTTTTTCGATCTCTTACTTTATCCTCGATTGTCCTTAATGCATCAAGATTTTCAGTCATCTGTGTGCTGAAATGTTCATGTTCTCTTTTCACTGCTTTTAGTTGATCAGCCAGTGCTTTGTTCTTTTCTTTCAATACTCCAATCATTTCTTCAGTCTCTTCAGATATGCTATTCTCAGATGATGTCTTAATTTGTTCCAGTAACTCTTGAGAGTCCTGCAAATCATCAGATAATCTTCTTCTCACTTTCAGAGATTTTTGCATTTGCCTTTGCATGTCTGCAATCACTTGATTAGCATGATCCAACTCTTCTTGCAGATACACAATCCTCTGAGATTGTTTATAGCCTTCCATTGATAAGATCTTTCTCTTTAGGTAGTTAAACCCTTTTCCAAGATTGAAGCTCTGATACCAATTGTTAGGCCCAATATGGAAAGCTAATGTACTGAGAGGGGAGGGGTGAATCAGTACTTCAAATCCTTTTCTTAGCAATATCTTTACTGTTAAACATAAACTGAATAGTGCAGTAACATAATATAATGCTAAAACAAATAAATAACAATCATACATGATTCACTCCATAACACATATATTTTGGTTACGCAGAAACTCCTGGTTAGAGAGAAAAACTGTGGTGGGGATGGCACCCACAACTTCACTACTGCAATAATAAAGGTTGCTCGATTAGAGCTACATGTTTATCTATTTCTGATAGCTTACCCTATTAGGAGTACCAAGATCTGTTAGATCTACCTTGCTAAAGGATTTTACAACACTTAATCTAAATGCTGCACCTGGTTAGAGGCTTTACAATTTCTAGACTTGATTAGAGTCTTTTACCCTATTAAAGGTTTCTCTTACAACTTCAAAATTTTCAATAAAATATTTACAACTATCCACAACTTTACATCTGAAATCTTATAGCAGATTCTATGTGCTCAGATAAGATTACCTTGCCTATAGCATACCTCAGTAACCCATAAGTAACTCGATAAACCCTTCTGTTTACTCTATTCTTTGAGTGTTCTCTGAAATCCTTCTCGGTGACCTTTGTGTCTCTGTAACAGTCATAACACTTAGTGCTTTCACATGTCTTGCTTCATATATTTCTATATCTTCCTTTCTGTCATGCTACATGTATATGTGTGATCTTAATCCATGTTGTATAAATAGATCTCTTATGTCGGTGATCCATTCATTGCTTCAATCTTACAAATATGTTTTATCGAATGAATAACCATGCAAAATATTTCATTGGTTATATGACCTCAAAATCATACACAATCTTTAAGTGCAATTTCCAATGTGATAATGGTTCTATGTTCCTTGATCTTGTAACACATTTCCATATGTATGTCCAAGTTCAATGAATCTGGTAACATGTTTCACTTGGTGTATATCAACTTGGTGTGTCATCTTTGCTGCTTGGTAGACATGGAATGATACTCGGTAGACAACTCAGTGCATACTGGGCTCTTGAGAATACTTTCTTCTATAACCGATTGGACTATGCATACCGACTAAATATTTCGGTAGAGATAACCGACTAGAGTATATAGAATAACTTTGAACATAAAACTAATGGCAACTTGATAAGTAGTAACATATTTTGCATTACTTTGTCATTGTTGGAAAAGGGGGAGTAGGATTTAAAATTTTGGTGAATGTTACCATTTCATGTACTTTCATGTCACCACTTTGGGGAGTAGTGTATATTGTAATTTATGCAAAAAAAATGGGATAGTGTATATGCTTAGGGGGAGTAATTTTGATTATGGCAATTTTCTTTTTGTAAAAACAATTAGATGTTAAAATTTTCCTAAGTGTTGCCATCAATGCCAAAGGGGGAGATTGTTTGCATTTTGATGATGTTTTGATTGTCATTGATGGACACACACTTTCTTGATGTATGAGTTATGCTCAGCTGGTAATTTTTCCAATTGGTATTGTGTATTGTGTAATATATATTCTTTAGACTATCAGTATTTTGCAAAAGATGTTTACCAGTCACAGATTGACTAAAGAGCTTAAGCGATATGGATACCCCAAGTGGTTTGAGGATCTCAAGTGGTACATTAAAGGGCCCAAGCGGTAGTTAATTTTTGATTGAAACACTATGATGTACCAGTCTTCATTTTTGACAAATCGGTAATCGGTATACTGTGTTAACCGGTGTTACTTTGTGATGAGTTACCAACTGATATTTTTGTAATGTGTGATGAGTTATCATCCACCTACACTTTGGCAGTGATTTTATGTCATGTTACCAAATGTGTCTAGATGCACTAAACCTAGGAACTTGTAATCTAATCCTATTGGACTGACATGAAATCAGTTTCCTTCATAAGGACATCATGTCTAGGGTTTGCATGTATGAGACAGAGTATGAGAGATATGTGATAGAAGAGGTTATGTGTGATCATTGTAGAGAAGATTAAGTCTATGTGAAGAGTTAGAGTGTGGAGATATTGAAGACTGAAGTAATGCTGAAATGCATTAACAATGAGCTATCAAGGATCTAATTAAGTAGACTGTGCTATTAGTAGACAACCTTTGTAAATCCTCTAACAAGGTGGTTCACAACTATGGATCTGAAATCCTCTAAGAAGGGTCTTTAACAAGACTTATCTCCTAACAGAGATCTAGATTCCTAATAGGATCTATTCTAGTGAAGAACATTGTATGCTCTTAACTGGTCAGACCTTAACCGGTCTAGTTTCTATTTTGTAGATAGTTACTTGTGAGTTTCTACTCACCATGGTTTTTCCCATTTGGGTTTGCTTATCAAATATCTTGTGTTATGGTGATTGTTCTCTTGTGGATGAATGCTTTGTTTTCTATTTGGTTTGTATTTATCTTAACCAGTTTATTAGTGAATCTGTTGTACCGGTTATCTGCTAAATTGTTTAAGAGTTTGTTTATAGTAATTTTTGGTATACTAATTCACCCCCCTCTTAGTATTCATCAATCTTGTGTTCTAGTAATCTTGCTTTATTGGTCCGGTAAGTGTTTCACTAGTAGATCTTTATTAAATAACTTTGATTTTATGCATAAGTGGTGTTGGTACAGCTTCTAGAAGGGGTTTAGGATGTTGATGGTGATTGTGTTCGTGCCTCAACTAATTGGTGTCATTTATTTGGCATGTGTGGATCTCATTTAGGTATGGTGCTATCTAGGTTATGGACAGGTTTTTATGTAATGTGCTGGTGGATCCTAGGATGCGCTTCCAAGCTGTTTTATTGATTGGATGATGTTTATTTGGCCTTAGGCCGACATGCTTTATGATTTTATTTCAGGATTATGTAATGGATCTATTGAATTATCATTTGGGTGGCCGACCTAATTGGTTAGGTCCCGGGTTGGTATAAATATATGTAAGATCTTATTGTAGATCATGGATTTATGAAAGGGCAAGGAGTGAATAATGTAATAATCATTTGTGTAAAGGATTTGGTTGATCATAGGTGATCGAGTTGGGTTTATGTAAGAGCATTTAGACCTCTGATATTGAGCTTAACCAAAATTGTAATCTAGCATGTTTGACGCTATGACTGATAGTTCTTCTCTTTGGATTGTTGTCCAAATATTTCGAGGTGGTTGACATCTTTGTAGTCAATGAAACTCCATTGTGATGAGTAGTATGCTCTAGGAAGTGTGCCTTCCTGCATGTGTAGGCCCCTATTGTAATCATATACTTTTTCCAGAAGTATCATCTGATTGTGGGTAGGGTCTTCCCATCGTGGTTTTTCCCTTTACCTGGTTTTCCACTATACAAATCATGGTGTTAGGTGTTATGGTTGCATGGTATTGATTGTCTAGTTTTCACTTATGCTTTAATGCTTAATCCTTTATTCCAGTATAAGGTTCTGTCATGCCCAAACTTTTTGGCAAAACACAACCAACAATTTTTTTTTTTTAAACACTAAAATTACATGTATCCATTGCTTAAAGAGTTGATACATCTTAACAAGTTGTTCCCAACAAATTCCTAATTGATATTATATATTACAATAACTACTATTGCCAAGCGGAATGGATAAATTTTATAAGGGTAATATTAAATTTACTCAAGAGTTCCTTTCGTTTCAGTTGTGCTTATTGATACTTAATTTGATCCATTTCTACTAAACAGGCATTAATATAATTACCGGGTTTGATATCAATTATTTACTAAATGTCAACACTATTACTATTTCATTTCATTAATATCACCTAATTGAGTAGATACAATTAAGGTGCCAAACATCTTTAAGTTAATTAATTTATCTACTGAAAGGCTACACTTGGGTTAACTCGGTTCGCAGGATTTGGACCATTTTGTTTTAGGGAAAATAATATGCGCCACTGCAAATTTCCTCATAAGATAATATTTGATTAAAAAGTTATGTTAATTATTAAAATAAAGCACATTAAGATATCTAGAGCATAGTTATATATCTTAAATCAAGTTGACATATTTTTCTTTATCCAATATGAATTATTATAAATTCAATATTCCTATGAATTCACTAATCTCATTACCTCTTGGTTAGAATTAATTAGGTTAAACACTACAATAAGAAAAGAGTCCACCTTCTTTAAATAATTTACTATATGGAGAATAATGTCATTACCTCTTGGTTAGAATTAATCAAGTTAAACACTACAATAAGAAAAGAGTCCACCTTCTTTAAATAATTTACTATACGGAGAATAATGTTTTTTTTTATTTTAAAAAAAAAAAAATTCTCAAATTAAATAGCTGATAAAAGTACATCTTCCAAAGGTGATAAAAATAATGTTATAGGTTAATCCATTTAATTTCCAAATTTATCCAATTGGGCTAAATAATTCACTTGCTGAATATCCCCATTATTTATATATATATATATATATATATATATATATATATATATATATATATATATATATATATATATATATATATATATATAATCATATTTTAGAAACTCATACATATGAAAATATTTATTTTCAAGAATATATTTATTCTCTAAACTTAACTAAAATATAAAATAACATTGTAACCTAATTTCCTTTTAAAAAAAACATTATAAAGATGTCTTAACTAATTATCCTCATTTCGAAATACCCTAACCCGTACCGGGTTAGGGTTTCGAATCTTGTTTTACTGCAGGGTGGAGGCTGAGCGATTTAGGCGAGGGCAGAGCGAATGGTAGTCGACGGCGACGTTTTGTAAGGGCGGGCGGAGGGGAGCCAAACACCGCCAACTGTACGGCCACACAGTGGTGGCGCGGGTGCCATCCACTGTGTGCCCACACAGTGGTGGCGCAGGGCGCCTCCCCATTGTGTGTCCACATAGTGGTGGCACTTCAGCGCCGCCCACTGTGTGACCACACAGTGGTGGGGCTTCGACGCCGCCCATTGTGTGTCCACACAGTGGCGGCCCATGGGCCACCCACTGTGTGTGGGACACCACTGTGTGCATACACAATGGGATTCGGCCCCCCAAAACCCTTGTTTGTATATTCAGAGTTTAATTAATGAGTTTTTTTTTGTATATTCTATTTATCATAATAGAGATAGACTATTTATTCTCTAACATTATTTAAATGATAGGTTTGAACAACTTTCCAGCAAATTTATAATTAGGCTATTCTTTCAACTTTAGAATTTTTCTATCTGCAAAATTAAAGTAATTACTCAGATTAAACAAACTTAACCCAGCATTTTTTAAATCTATAAATCTAAAATATATCTTTAGAGATGACTATGATGAACGTTAGATTTTTATTTCCTACAAGTTAATAAAATGACTGATTAAAATAATTTCGAACAACAACTTTATTTATCTAGAATCCTTTACTTTAACCATGCAATAGGATTTAAACTGGAACTTTCATATTCGAAATTAGCATACATGCAATCATTAAATCATTTCTTTATTTCCTTAATATATTTCATATGCATAAAGGGGTAAAATAAATTTCATTGCTTTTTCCAAAATATTATATAACCTACAATTATTAAAGTTCAGAAAAAAATTTAGGAACTAAATCTAGATTTATTCATTTCTTTTCTGCAGTATAACATAAAACAATATTTCATCTCTTTAAGGTACATTAAATTACGAAATAACCTTCAATACTAATGGATCTCTCATTTCTATTAAATGAGGCTCTTAAAAACATTTGATAAATTTCTTTTCAAAAAATAGATACGACATAATTTCCTATTACAATGTTGCAACTTAAAACATAAATATTCCATTCCCACATCTTTTCTATAACATATGAAACCAACAACCTGCAAATAAAACATAGGCTATGACCATGGAGTGCTCACCTCCTAGCCTAGGCTAACTAGTAGCTACCCCCGAGCTTGGAGAACCAAGCCCTAGATATGTAACAAACATGCAAATACAGAAGACTAAATACACACAAACTCAAACACACTCCCAAACCCGAGCTACACTGCAACACACATTGGTGATGTCTTTTCAAGGGTGGTAGTGGACCAAGTACCCTGAGGAGACTGCAAGTATGGTAAAACAAATAGCCACCTCATGGCAAACCAAAACATATAGGCACCTCATGGAAAACCAAATACATCAAGTATAACATAAATCAACCCCTTATTCCTTATGCCCCCCAAGGCATTCATTCCTTATTTCCCTCCTTATGACCCCCAATGCATAAACAAGCCATGCAGCAAGGGTCACATAAATTCCCTTGTGATCTCTCTCATAACGAGAGTCTCTCACTCGAGGGTTGTTACTTCTACCACCCACAAGATCCTCCTCTCTCCCAAGAGTAGGAGATCTTGATTACTCCCAAACACACACATACAAAGTATAAAACAAAATACCAAATAAATTTCCAAGAGAACATGCATGGAAACAAATCTTTTCCACAAAAATTACTTACAAAGACATGCAATAAGAGATCCATTATATGATGAATACGACCAACCTTAATCTACCCAAAGGTAGGTTAGTTTTGTTGAGGATGAGCAGCCCAGTTCCACGGTTCTTCTCTTTCTACCCTTAGCTAAAATTCTCAAACCAAATTCTATCTTTTTCTTTACAAAATTCTTTTGTCTCCAAAAATGGAGAGTGGGCGATTACCCCCAAAATCTCTCTTTCTTGCTTAAGAAGACACTAGTGTGAGTTCTCTCAAGTTTCTAAAACTGAAAAGGAAAGTAAAGTAAAACGGGAAAAGGGAACTTTCATTAAAACTGAAAAGGAAAGTAAAGATTTTCTTGAAGTGCCTGAATAATGTCCTGAGTTGCTTTTAAATCATCTTCTAATTTGATATTTTTCAACTTCTCTGCATCATAGTCAGTAAGAGCTCCTTCAAGTTGCTTCCTTAGATTTTCCATTTTTATCGGTGTCAAGATCTTCCTCAAGCTGTTAGGCTTCTGAAAATAGAGGACCAGGCTCTGATACCAATTGTTAGGGTTCCCATAGATACTGAGAGGGGGGGGGGGTGAATCAGTATCTGACTGGTAATGAAATTTTCTTAAAACTAAATATGCAAAACATAAAGTAACAGTATACCGGTATGCAAGAATTAATGCAAATAACAGAATCAAAAACATCCACATGAAAAGAACACCATAACACAAGATGTTTAACGAGGAAACCCGGTGTGGGAAAAACCTTGGTGGGATTTGTGACCCACAATATTCACTTACTAGCCAATAAGAGAATATTACTTACAATAGGGGCCTACACATGCAGGAAGGCCAACTGCCTAGAGCTCACTGGTCAATAAGAAGTCACACTGACTTACAATGAGGATTTACACAAATCCAATATTCTGTACTGCTTTACAATAGCATCTTCAATGCCAGATTTAGTACTGGTTCTTGCTTTGTTCTTTACATATACCCTTGACCTACAATTCACACATTAGGTCTGCCTTATAATTCTTTTATGCTTCCTATCCATATCCTACAAATGCCTACAATGATCTCTTTTATATACAAGAGTCATTTTACAATTTGCCAAGTCGGCTTACAATAATAAACAAAATATTACATATCAAAAATCCTGTCGGCCTCTATGCCAGTATACATATTTCCTTCTATGCTGGTGTACATCTTATGTGCCGGTGCCAGTGTAGATTGATTTTGCTGATGCCAGTGCACTTTTTTGTTTGAGTAATGCTTTGCCAGTATAATGTCTTGCCAGTGCCATAGGATTGCAAGGTTGCCTGAGTAATGTTTTGCCGGTGCCATAGGATTGCAAGGTTGCCTGAGTAATGTTTTGCCGGTGCCATAGGATTGCAAGGTTGCCATCAATGACAAAACCTTCAATCACACACAATGTCTCATTGGAGTGTCCATATGCCAACAATCTCCCCCTTTGGCATTGATGGAAACACTCATGAGAAATTTCAAAAAGATATCCAACCAAAAATGTTACCAAAAATGTGAGAGCTCCCCCTGAGCATGTGATCCCTGTGTTTTGATTTTTCTCATCTACTACTACTCCCCCTTTGGCATCAATGATAAAGGTTAGTAGATTTAGTAGTTGTACCAATTCATAACCTCAACCTTGTAGTTGGGTGGTTATTATCTAAATAATATCTCCCAGAATTAGGTTTATGCCATCCATAAACTTCTTGCTCTCCTTTATTGCTATCTTAGTTCTGTATACTGTACCGGTGAGATGTTACAAGTGCTCTGCTGATGTTTTGCTACCCTGTGTTAGTGCCTCTGAGATTTCCTTACGCGGAGATGATAAATAGTCCAATCTTGGACTTAGTTTAGATCTCAAAAATTTTGCCTTGTTTATTATTTTCTCTCTCTTTCTAATTCGAGCAATTCTTCCTCAAAATTTGTTATCTTTTCCTCAAAAACTGATATTGTATCGGGTGAGTTGAAAAAATTATCAGCAAGTTTATTGTTCTCTTCTTGTACCTTGCTCATCTTTTTGTCTACATCCATGGTCAAAAAGTTTATCTTACAGGTGTCTTTGTACAGAGTTTTGTATTCTTTCAATAAATTGCACAGTTCCGGTAGAAGTGTGTCAAATTCCCTTTTACACTTCTTTATTCCTTCCTCAAAGAATTTCTATTTCTCTTTTTCCACACTTTCCTTTACAGTTTCTACCTTTGTTTGCTCAAAATTTCCAGAAATATATTTACAAAGTGTATCCAACTGGCCTAAAGAATATTTATTGGCTATATTACAATTGGGTGCTATTGATTTCAAAATTGAAATTGAATCATCTATGGCTTTATAAGCTTGTGAGCTATAATCAGTTATTTTCTTGATAGATTCGAGCAATACCTCTATTACATTTGATGGTGACCCAATAAACTGAGTGTTGGCGGAAGTGACCATGCTGGTATTGACCTCTGGTAGGTCTGTTTGTGTCTCCATCTCTTTAAGCTCTAGTTTTCCTACATCATTTCTTACCGGTGGCATCTATTCTGGACCCTTTAACTCTGTTGGTTGTTCTATTTGTGTTCCAAATTCCATCTTTTTCTCTAAATCTACTGTCGGTTGCTCTTTGTTTTCTGTTGCCGATTGCTCTTTGTTTTCTGATTTATCTGTAGTATCCTTATCTACCACTATGTTGATTTTCTGAGTATCAACATTCATAGTATATAGGACTTCAGGATTAGGATTATTATCCTCTGTGTCCATGTTCTCAGCTTCCGATTGATCTTCTACAGTAGTTGTTTTTATCGGTGGAGTATTTAAAGGAGGTGGGGGTAAGTTGTCTCTAATCTTGATACTTGGTGGTCCACCAACTTTACCTTTCCCTTTATCCTTTTGATATACCAGAATGGGCTTGGGATTCCTATATTCTTCTTGTTTGTCTTTTTCAACCAAGAATGTATCCCAGCCATCTTCTATTTCCTTTGAAACTTCAGTAACTCTACCTGCCATTAGTGATATTTGCTGGTGTGCAGTGGAAAAAACTATCCGGTTGGCCTGAGCTCTCAGATCATCAATTTCCTTAGGTGAGTTGACCGGGTATACTGCAAGTAGTTTTTCTATTTTAATCTTCTTATCCAACTCAACTATTCCTTGCCTTCTGGCCTCAAGTCTTTTATATAATTCATCAGGAATTTCATTTAGGACTTGCATCAAAAACTTTTTATACATGTCCATGTGTAATATAACACTCTCCTCGACTTGTCCTTTCTCATCATCTGATAGGGTGTCATAGATTTTCCCTATGTTTTTCAATTTACCTTCCTTTGTGATCTCATTCAGTAATATGTCAAAAGGGGCCAAGTTAGTGTTTGTCTTCTTCTTCTTTTTGGGGGTGTGAGGCCTCACCTCGACTCAGTCTGTCATTCAGTGAATTTTATATTTAGACTATTTTGGATACTTTATTTTGATGCATTTTGAGACTTAGAACTTACATGATTTCAAGATTTGGATAACATTGCTATGATTTGATGATTTTACTTATATGATTTATGAGATAGAACACTACATGATTATTAGATAAGATGATATTGCAATGATAGATGTCGTTATTGAATTTGCAGGACTTTACTATGAATATAGTACTATGATGTATGGTTAAGTTTATGTGAATTGGGATGAAATTGTTTATGAGAATTTTGCTTGATAAAGATGTATTTAACCTGTGCAGATGAAAATTGTATGCAAGTGATGATGTGTATTGTTATTCCTTTGAATTATATTATATGTGGATATTTGAAAGTACTAATGTGTAAATTGAGATGCGCAGGGAATTTACCATGTGACCATGGAAATTACGGAGAACCAAACCTAGACTTATGTATGTTCGTAAGCCAGGGTTTGTCTATTTGGAGAGACAACACCCCGTTTGTGTTGTATTTTATTCATAACAGTATATGTTGCATGAGTGTTAAGTGTTATTTAAATTTAATGTGTAAAAACCACAAGAGACAATTTCATGTTTTATTTTGTAAAAGTGTTTTAATTGTGTCACTTGACACATGTGTGGATTTAAATTTAAATGTTTTATTTTTGTCTCTTGGTGGGAAAGTGTTTAACTATAGTTTTTCTTAAATAATATAATGTGTTGTCATAAATACTTTGGGAATATAATCTTTGGAGTGGTCAACATATGTTTGACCCGAAAATAAACTTCAGAGGGGTTTAAAATGGGTTAAATGAATACCTAGGGGTAGTTTAATAGGGTTTCCTAAAGCCCATAAGGTATACCTAGGGGTTAGGGGTAATTTTAGGCAAGTTTCTACTTTTTAATGATCTTTTTAACACTTTAAAAATTGGCTTTTTTGAGTTGTGCGAAAATTGAAAATTAGAAGTTTAAATCTAATTGAGATTTTTCCTTTTGGAAGGAGAGTCTTTTTGCTTTCTGCTTTACTTTCCTTTTTGGTTTTTAGAAACTTGTGAGAACTCAGAGAATGAGCTTCTTAAGCAAGATTTTTGAGAATTGGAGGGTAATCACCCACTCTCCATTTTTTGGAGACAAGAGAAACTTTGAAAAGAAAATAATAGTTTGGAATAGAAAAATTTAACTAAGGGTAGAAGAAAGAAGATTCGTGGATTGGGCAGCTCTTCCTCAAATATCAAATCTACCATTGGGCAGAATAAGGTTGGTTTGATTATTCTTTTAAATGGTTATTTTCTTGCATGTGTTTGAGTGTATGAATGGTGAAAGAAATCTGTGTTTTTGTGTATGTCTTGTTTTAGAATTTCGTTTGAAAATCTTTCATTATGCTTTGTTGTGTTTTGGGAGTTTTCTCAAGACCTCTTACTCTTGGGAGAGAAGAGGATCTTGTGGGTGGTAGCAGTGACAACCCTCGAGTGAGAGATTCTCTTTTGAGAGCGATCACAAGGGATGTTTGTGTGACCCTTGCTGCATGGCCTGTTTGTGCAATGGGGGTCATAAGGAGGGATATAAGGCTAGAATGCCTTTGGGGGGCATAAAGAATAAGGGGTTGAGATTCTTGATGTATTTATTGTGCCATGAGGTGGCTACTTGTTTTTCCATACTTGCAGTTCTCCTCAGGGTATTGGTCCACTACCACCCTTGAAAAGATCATCACCAAAGTGTGGTGCTGTGAAGCCAAGTTGGGAGTGTGTCTGAAAATCTATATGTATTTTGCCTTCTATGTGTTTGCCTGTTTGTTACCCATCTAGGAATTGGTTCTCCGAGCTCGGGGGTGGCTACCAGTTAGCCTAGGTTGGGAGGTGAGCACTCTGTGGTCATTTTGTGATTTATTATGCAGGAAAGTCAGGAGAAGAGAATAGGAATAGTGGAAAGATGCAGAAGATTATTGTTGAAGATACTTAAATCCATTTGCAGTTATTTGTTTAAATTTGATAGTAGAAATATACCCTCATTTGTGGAATGAGAGGCAAGTTGTAATTTTGAGAAAAGACATGAGATTTAGTATTGTAGTTAAATAAGGAAACATCTTGTGATTTTGCAGAATATTGAAAAGCCAGATATGCTTCTATTTTCTACTTTGAAAAAAAAAAAAGGGTTGCTTTGAATTGCATGCAAAAGTTTTTTTTTTGAAATATGAAAGAAAATCAGCTTTTTAATTAATTTTACCTTCATTCTACTTACAGAAAAAATATGTGTAGTATTTATTGTTAATATTTTAATGAGTGTATGCATGTTGTTTAAAGGTGAATATTGAGTTTATTTCTCTAATTATAAGATCTAAGTTTCTTTTTGGATCCTAGAAAATAATAGTAACAAAAATGAAATTTCACAATTAAGTTTAAGAATAAAATCAAAGCATTCATTTCTTCCAATTTCTTAATTTGAGTTTATTAAACTTTAGATTATTGCTTTTAGTTGCTATTAAGTTATTGAATTCTATGGTTATTTTATTGCAAGATATAAACCTATTACTTTGTTGTTATCATATTAAATTTATTCATCTTAGACACCAACATTATCATAAATTTTGCTTTTGATAAAATCCAGAAAAGGAAAAAAAAAATCAGTGTTAAATATATAGAAATTTCTTCTGAACCCTACATTCATAAATCAAATGAAAAAGAGAGCCTAAGTTGAGATTTTTTATTATTTTGTGTCTTTTATAAAAAAAAATTTGCATGTAAAACTTTTGAAAAAAAAATATTTATATATTTTCACACTTATAATTTTTATATTTATAAATTTATATAAATATAAATATATATTTATATAAAATATATTTTTTTTAAAAAAAAAAATTTTAAAAAAAAGGGGTTTTTCGGGCTGTGCGGGTTTCGGCCGCATCCCACTGTGTGAACACACAGTGGGCGGCGCCGAAAATGCCGCCACTGTGTGGGCACACAGTGGGAGGCGCCGAACGCCACCACTGTGTGGCCACACAGTGGCGCGGTGCCCAGCGCCACCACTGTGTGGGTACACAGTGGGCGGTGCCCAACGCTCCACTGTGTCACCGCACAGTGGGCGGCACTTGGTCCGCCTCCCCCGCTCAACCCGCCGTGTATTTTAAAAACGCCGTTGACCCTGCATAAAATCCAATGCGGCCATGGACATTCGGCCCTGTGAGTTATGGTATCAAAAATATTAAACCCTAGCCCAGGTAGGGCTAGGGTAAGTAAGTAAAATAATATGTTAAATTTAAATTAGATTAGATGCCTTTTTATATATAAAAAAAAGAATCCCTAATTAGGGTTGGAAAAATATTGACTATTATATTGGAAAGATATTTTTTAAAGGATTAATATATATATATATATATACTGGTTGTATTTTTGGAGTAAATATTTAATAGAGAATTAAATATTTAAATACCTTTGTATGATTACTAATAGGAAGTAAAAGAAAGAGAAATATATAAATTTAGGAAAAAGCCTAGTCTTATAATTTTAAATGTATTTAATGTGTTAAATGCTTAATATTGCCCTAGTTAATTTAATTAGAGCATTAAAATTTTAAAATGGATGTTTAGACTATATAGTCATATTGGAGATTGAATTAATCTTCCTTTCCTAATTTTTTTAACGTGATTGATTTAATAAAATATAATGACTAGGTATCTCATGGAGATAAAATTAGACCAGTTAGATTTCCGCAAACAAAATTAAACAATAATCGATGCTTGGTTTGTTTCAGAATTAGCTCGAGCCTAGATATGGCAAATACATTAACGCTTGTCGTGTGAGCGAACTTGTAAATTAATTAGTTTTTTAAAAAAAAAAAAATCGTTCCATTTTTGCCCTAAATTTTGGGCATGACAGGGGGTCAACTTTTTCTTTGGTGTGGCTTTCTTGACCGGAGACCTCACAGCTTGTTGCTTCTGTCTTGTCCTTCTAGGTGAAGGAGTGGATACCAGTGAGGGGTCTCTTTTCCTAACAACTCTTTTGAAAGTTGCTGGCATATCTCCTTCTAAGGAAGTATCTACCGGTGATAGATGAGTTTCAGGTTGTTGGGCTGCCAACTCATCTTCTGTTATGCCGGTTTTCTTTAGTACATCTTCCTTTATGGCTTTTGCTTGTCTGGTTCCTTTCCTCACAAATGCCTCAACTTTCTTTACTCTCTTTTTAGATTGAATTTGACTTTCGATGGTCTCAGCACTACCAAATACTTCTTCCTTTGGTTCATTGGGGGCTTCCAGAAGTGCTTTGGCATAAGTTTCCACTATGTGGTCATCTATTTCATACCCCATCTCTGTAACCTAGATTGTTCTTGGGATGACTGCTTCCATCCAGATCTCATCCTTTTTTATTACAAAGCATATATCATCCTTGTATTTGTTGACAATTTCCTATGATAGTCTGATTCTTTTATTCATTCTGACCTTTAGTGCTTGAAAATACTCATTGATATTCTTTCCTCTGTTTTCACCCATGTTGTGGAATAAGTTAGACAATTGTTTTCCTACTGGTATGTCAAATCCAAAATCCTTATAACCTATACTAGGAGCCTACTTGGTTATATGTAGCATTAAGCATACAAGTAAATTTCCAAATCTAAAGGTTCCTTTCTTATCCTTCTTGATTTTTGCCAAATTGTCAATTAACTCATCTTTTAACCATTCACAGATATCAATTTTTACATTGTCCTTCACCATGTCATAAGCACTTTTTATGCATAAACTGAAAACAGTGTTAAGCCTATTAGCATGAGTTGCTTTGTAACCTAGAATCATGCTAATGAATCTCACATTTGTATCGGTCACATCATTAACCCTCAATGATCTTTTGTTGGATGTTGCACCAGTTAATTTCATTACTAGGTCATTGGAGACCTTCTTGGTTTTGTCGAGTCTGGTACCGGTGGAAGGTAACCATGTTACTGCTTTCACAGCTACCTTTGTAATTTTATGCACTGAGTCAAGCCAAAAGAATGAGCCATGTACCCTGCTTAGAACTATCCTAACCACTTACTTGGGAAATTCAGGAATGCAAAGGATTTCAGTGAATCCTAGGGTTTCAACAATTTTATGTTCAAGTTTCACATTTCCGGCATTGTCACATATAACAGATTTATACATGTTTTTAATTTCTTCATCACCTAATTCCTCTATGTTGCAATGAATATACATTCTAGGGTCTTCTGCATAAATAGCACCCTTTGGAATTTGGGAAAAAGCACCTGTGTTGTCATCTTTCTTAGCTACCTCGGGAACTAGCTGAAACATGGGCCTAGGTCATTTTATAACTTCGACTACTATAGGGTTTGCTATGAATTCAGGTGCAGAGGAGGATGCCATGATGATAAATACCTTTTTTTGCCTTTGGATGGATTGATTGCTGAAGTGCTTTGCCTCTTTGCTCAGAATGCCTTAGCTTGGAAATCTTCATGCTCTCTGAAAGTTTGAATTCACAGTGAAATGAAATGGAGCCAAAAAACTTATTTTATAAGGTCTTTTCTGCTACCTACCACATTAATTGCTTGCTGGTAATGTATTAGCTCAACTTTATTTGCCGGTAATGAAAGATTTTCAACTTCTTTTCTCTAACCGAGGGAATAATAGTACATGTGTCATTTGATTGCCAAACCCTCAAAATAATTTTCTTCAATTTGATGAAGAACATCCTACCCGTGGAGCATCATATTGTCCTGCCGGTGAAGCATTTGTTGGTTCTACCAGTGGAGGAGTAACCCCAGTATTTAGATCACCTTTTCTAATCCATTGCTTTGAAAATTCTTGCTTAACCTCTTCAACCTTTTCTTTACCTTTCAAGCTAGTACTTCTGTTATCTACCGGTGTTCCTTTACTTCTACAAAATTTAGCAATATGACCAATCTTGTTACATGCATAACAAGTTACATTATTTTTCTGAATAGCTTTCCCATAACCTATGCCAGTTTATGTTCTGCATTTATTTGATAAATGACGAAATCTTCCACAAACATAACATCTTACATTCATTCTGCAATTTTCAGAGTTATGACCAATTTTGTTGCATTTGGTGCATTTACCAGTGGGAGGATTCATGTTCTGATAATTCCTAGATCTACATTCACTTGCCCTATTACCATATTTATTACAGTTAAAGCATTTTCCATTGAATTTGTAAGTATTAGAGGGTCTTACCGGTTTGCTTTGATCCTAGGTATTTGCAGTACCAGAGCTTTCTCCAACTTCAAATCCAACTCCAGAAGTATCACCTTTGGGTTTTTGATTCTTCAATAAGGTACCAAGTTCTTCTGAGCTTTTCTTGAATTTTTCTTTGTGTTGATTTGCAGTTTCCAATTCCCTTTCCAAGATTTCTTTTTGTCTCATTAGTTCATTTGAGTCATTCTGAGTATGCATCAGATCTGTCTTCAACATGTCATTTTCATAGCTAAGTCTTGTGTTCTCATTTGCTGCATCACTTAGTCTTCTGGTCAATTCTTCTTCATTCTTCTTTCTGTCCTCAATCTCTTTGCAAAATCTCATAGTCATATCCTGCATTTCCTTTTTTGTTGTCATGATCTCTTGTTTCAATTTGCTTATCATATCATTTAGTGATTCCTTTTCATCATTCTCATTTTGCAATTTTTCACAAAGTTCTCTTCTCTTGTTTCTTGTAACAAAAATATTTTCTTGAAGTGCCTGAACAATGTCCTGAGCTGCTTTTAAATCATCTTCTAATTTGATATTTTTCAACTTCTCTGCATCATAGTTAGTAAGAGCTCCTTCAAGTTGCTTCCTCAGATTTTCTATTTTTATCGGTGTCAAGATCTTCCTCAAGCTGTTAGGCTTCTAAAAATAGAGGACCAGGCTCTGATACCAATTGTTAGGGTTCCAACAGATACTGAGAGGGGGGGGTGAATCAGTATCTGACCGGTAATGAAATTTTCTTAAAACTGAATATGCAGAACATAAAGTAATAGTATACTGGTATGCAAGAATTAATGCAAATAACATAATAAAAAACATCCACATGAAAAGAACACCATAACACAAGATGTTTAACGAGGAAACCCAGTGTGGGAAAAACCTTGATGGGATTTGTGACCCACAATATTCACTTACTAGCCAATAAGAGAATATTACTTACAATAGGGGCCTGCACATGCAGGAAGGCCAACTGCCTAGAGCTCACTGGTCAATAAGAAGTCACACTGACTTACAATGAGGATTTACACAAATCCAATATTCTGTACTACTTTACAATAGCATCTTCAATGCCAGATTCAGTACCGGTTCATGCTCTATTCTTTACATATACCCTTGACCTACAATTCGCACATTAGGTCTGCCTTATTTTTTTTTATGCTTCCTATCCATATCCTACAAATGCCTACAATGATCTCTTTTATATACAAGAGTCATTTTACAATTTGCCAAGTCGGATTACAATAATAAACAAAATATTACATAACAAAAATCCCATCGGCCTCTGTGTCGGTGTACATCTTCTGTGCCGGTGCTGGTGTAGATTGATCTTGCTGATGCCGATGCACTTTTTTGTTTTAGTAATGCTTTGTCGGTATAATGTCTTGCCAGTGCCATAGGATTGCAAGGTTGCTTGAGTAATGTTTTGCCGATGCCATAGGATTGCAAGGTTGCCTGAGTAATGTTTTGCTGGTGCCATAGGATTGCAAGGTTGCCATCAATGACAAAACCTTGAATCACACACAATGTCTCATTGGAGTGTCCATATGCCAACAACAAACACATGCAATAAGAAATATATTATATGATGAATACGACCAACCTTAATCTACCCAAAGGTAGGTTAGTTTTGTTGAGGATGAGCAGCCCAATTCCACGGTTCTTCTCTTTCTACCATTAGCTAAAATTCTCAAACCAAATTCTATCTTTTTCTTTACAAAATTCTTTTGTCTCCAAAAATGGAGAGTGGGTGATTACCCCCAAAATCTCTCTTTCTTTCTTAAGAAGACACTAGTGTGAGTTCTCTCAAGTTTCTAAAACTAAAAAGGAAAGTAAAGTAAAATGGGAAAAGGGAACTTTCATTAAAAAAGGAAGGTTAACCACTTAGCTCAAGCCTTCTAATTTCAATTTTCGCACAACTTAGAAAACCTATCGTTTAGTGTGTCTAAATGGTCACATGGGAGTAGAAACTTGCCTAAAATTACCCCTAACCCTTAGGTATACCTTATGGGCTTTAGGAAACCCTATTAAACTACCCCTAGGTGTCCATTTAACCCTTTTTTAACCCCTCTGAAGTTTATTTTCGGGTCAAACCTATGTTGACCATCCCAAAGATTCTTTACCCAAGGCATTTATGGAAATCACATCACATTATTTGAAAAAGCTATAGTTAAACAATTCCCATCAAGAGACAAATTTAAAAATTCAAACATAAATCCACACGTGTCAAGTGAAAAAGAAAATACTTTTAAAAATTTATACATGAAATCATGTCTCTTGTGGATTTTACATAAATCAATTAAATAACACTTAACACACATGCATCATTTACTGTTACGAATAAAATACAACACAAACGGGGTGTTGTCTCTCCAAATAGACAAACCCTGGTTTTACGAACATACATAGGTCTAGGTTTGGTTCTCCGTAATATTTCCATGGTCACATGGATAATTCCAGCGCAACTCAATTTACACATTAGTACTTCCAAATAATCTCATATAATATAAAACACATGAGTAATAATGCACTACAACACTCTACATACAATATACATTTATCAATCAATACATCTTTCATCCGAATAACTCCACATAACAATTATCATCATTCACATAATTTTGATCCATACATTAAAACATGCATTCCTATTTCTATCATCATAGTAAAGTCCTGCAAATCTAATAATGACATACCTCCTCTCAAATTTATCCTATTCTAGAATCATATAGAGTTCTGTATCTATAAAGCATATAAATGAAGCATCCACATTCATCAATGTTACTCAATCACAGAATCATATAAGTCCTACATCTAGACATAGCTGACATATGTTAAATCAAGATTATCCAATCAATGGATCTTTTAGGATTTCAATTTCATAACATATCAAAATGTACACCACAAGGCACAATAACTCTATAACTTGGTTCAATACCTTTCTCACAAATCTATCTACCCAACACAGTCCATTTTATTGAATTATAAGGCATTTATTAATAGGGTCAAATGTGGTCAACTAAGTTAATCAAAGCTTGGTTTGGGGAAGGCCTTACATCCTCCTCCCCTAGAGTTTGACTTACTCCTGGAAGTTGCATGAGTAGAATTACGAAGTAGGGACATAATATTTCCCACATTTTCTATGAGTTACTCAGAATCTTAACTTGCCTACTAGAAGGATGAAATACCAAAATCAACTTATTATTGTGATTATCTTACTATCTTCACAAGGTTAAGTTCTTAGTATTTTTATTGCATTTCCCTTTGATCTTTGGTAGGTGTTTGCAAAGTTCTATCTTTTAACAACTTACATTATTTCGCCATCCAAATCATATCAATAACACACATCAACTCCCACAATCAAGGTTTCACATATTGAATTTTCTAGGAGTTCTGCTTTGTTTAGGATTTGTTTAAAAGCATGTTTATCCTATTGTATTTTCGTCCAAGCATGTTACTTAAGAAAATTGGCATCACACTTATCCACAATGAATCTACTTACTCTACAACAAGGCACCTCATTAGGGTGTTAATAACTATTTGCTAAATCATCCTAGGTGCATAATTTCTTCCGACTTTCTTAGGTGACAAGGCAAAATCAAATTTAGGTTCTTCAATTTCGCCCTTATATAGGATAGTTTTCTACCACTAGGGATTAAAATATTAATATATTTCTAGGCTCCAAGGTTTAAGTTTTATAGGGAACATTATTCGCCATTTCCAAACATTGAGGTACCCTACAATCCCATTCCAAAGGAGTGATGGAAATTATTAATACTTATTTCAGATATCATCCACGCAATCATCTCCATACACATACCAAATTTATCAGTCGACAATCATTACTTTCACAATTCATTAGGTCTAGGTCACACTATTGTTATAATTCTTTCTCTTCTAGATTACTCGCAATTAATTTAACTTAGGAGGATTTTCCTTCCTTTATCTTAATTTGATAAAACCAATTCTTTGTTAATTCTTGTGCCTAATTTTCACTCCTTGTGGTATTGTCCCTTGACACACTATCAGTGGTTCTATGAACATGATAGATATTACACAAATCACATCACTAGGGCTAGTTATATCAACCATCAAAATGACCACTCGACACTTTTCAAAAATACAAGTTACTTCTGCCAAGTCCAATAAAAAAAGAAGAAAAATGTCGGCAATTGAAAAATATTAAAACTAGAAACATGGCAAGTGCCATAGCTCCAATAAAAAGAAACATAATTTTAGTGGTCCTTTCATCATAAAAAAAAATTAGTATAAAGAAGGTTCTAGCCCTAGTGTCACAATATTCTCTTCAAAGAAAATCAAAATTGATGTTGAATCAAACTTGAAACAAGATGACCATTCTAGCCATGCTATAGGGAGTAACCGCAGCACCACCCAAGATCCTGCATCCTAAGTGTGTTAGGAAGTGATTATTAGACTCTTGAGATTTTAGATTCTTTAAAATCCTTTATCAATTTATATAAATACATTCTTATACGCAAGAGATCACATTCATTTTTATAAATCATGTTCTATTTTAACCTTCATGTGCTAAGTATTTCAAGCAACACTTTCCGATATAATCCACTATCTATTTAGGGTTATTAACATCCTTAATTATATCTAGCAAGTGATTGCACTAACTCTACCATTCTCCATCCATTCCTCTTGGACTTCCATTAATTATCTTAATATGCTAAGCCCTAACTCAATGTTACGTGGTAGCTTCAAGCATCGACACTTTCATGTCTTACACACACGGTTAATAGTTTGGTACAAAATTGACACTTGTTTAATTGGAATCTCTTAGGATTTGAATAATGTAATCTTATAGTTTTACTAGGGACATTATTTGTTTTCTTAGCACCTTATGTTAGCTCCTTGTATTTTCACCTTTAACATTCACTTGCCTTCATCAAGCAGGAGCTTTTGCCAAAGTACTAACACTTAAGGTTAAGAGCCATTTGGGGTGGATTTATTGTCGAGTAAGGTTGGTAACGGTTGACTACAATTTCTACCCACACCTTTCATGACATATTTCAACAACTGGGAGAGTGGACTTATACTCTCCTACTTTACTTATGCAACTACGAAATCAAGGGGGTGTGCACTTGAAAAGTGACCAACACTCCTCCTTTTAATTAAAATTTAGTAAAGAGGGAAGTTGTCTCATTCCATATTACTTATTGATATATACTAACTAGCTATTTCTGACATATCACAACTTACGATTTCTTTCAATCCACACAAAGACAAATAAACACCTTATCGTCATAGAATTTTGTTACCTAATTACAGTATAAATTAAGGGTGTCCAACAACTACCAATGTATTAAGACCCATAATTTTCCACGCTCTCCCTTGGCTAACCACATAATTCGTCTCCTTATCTATGTTATCATAAAATATTTTCTACTGCCAACTAATTCTCATTAAAGCTTTGGTATTATATTACTGTTATACTATTTTTTTTTCTAATCCATTTCCATCTGCACGTTGTTTCATTCATACTTAATGTTTTCACATACTTTCACACTTGCATGCCAAAATTTGCAAAGCTTCTTCGATTGTGCCTAGAAGATAAATGATGTTACATATTGTCTTGTACCTAGCGGCTAACCATGATTGGGTTGCACTTTTCTTCTTAGCTTCTGAACAAAAACTAGTTACACATTTCTAGATTATGGGATTCTAATACTTTTACACTCCTTGCATTTCAATGGGGATTTTTGTATGATTACTAAATTGACTCTACTCTCTCTTCCATTATTTACTTTCTCCAAGATTATCTTCCCATAAAGGAACTAGTTGAGGTTTTACTTCCTTGTTTCCCCAATTATATAACCACGGATGAACTTAGGTTTTATTGTAAATATGTGTTTTTACCCAAGAAGTTCATGCCTCATTTTTCCTTATTTAACTCACCTATAGTATTACTAGGGTTTTCTGAACAAGGGAATTTCCATTCATCAAATTGAGTTCTTATCTGCAGGGTTATCCAACTCTAGCTCCACTATATTGCTACAAACATTGTCTAACAAATGCTCTTAATAAGAAATCTAACATGACCACATTCTTAAGGTACCTAGTCATTAGGATAGGTCAATGCTTCTATCTGAGATACACAAGAGTTCCTTTTAATTCTCCTTCATTTATGTCTTCTATGGCGGCCTTGCTCTTTTTAACCATCATAATTTCATATAGCTTAAAATTTTAATTAGATATGTCTCGATTCTTATTTGTCTTGTTTATGGTGCCTTTATCTTAGGTCCAACTATTTTGCTTGTCTTGCCATGTCAAGAACATATCTCGATGGATGGCATTCTTTTAGTTATCATCAAGAGTATTTTATTGAAAAATTAACTCCTCATACTTGATTTGATTAGGGCAATTATTGCATTTAGGTTCCAATTGAATGGTAACCTCATAAGCACAAAAGTACTAACTTTCGTTATTAAACACCGAAAATACTTCATATAATAATTGAAATTTTTGCAGCCCTTGGGGTTTTATTATGCTATAAGCCTTATGACTAATAAGTTCAAATTTCAAGGCTTTTAGTGACCCTTGGAACCCCTTGAATTGATATATGTTGATCTAATGATTTACCAAAATTTTCACTTTATTATTTCGCAAGTTTCCACCTAGGTGTTATACTTCCAGCCATGGTTTGGTTTCAACTAAGTTATGAATGTAGCCCATGTTCACTAGTGTATGAACCTAGGGCTCTGATACCAAAATGTCATGCCCAAACTTTTGGGCAAAACACAACCAACATTTTTTTTTTTTTTTAAACACTAAAATTACATGTATCCATTGCTTAAAGAGTTGATACATCTTAACAAGTTGTTCCCAACAAATTCCTAATTGATATTATATATTACAATAACTACTATTGCCAAGCGGAATGGATAAATTTTATAAGGGTAATATTAAATTCACTCAAGAGTTCCTTTCATTTCAGTTGCGCTTATTGATACTTAATTTGATCCATTTCTACTAAACAGGCATTAATATAATTACCGGGTTTGATATCAATTATTTACTAAATGTCAACACCATTACTATTTCATTTCATTAATATCGCCTAATTGAGTAGATACAATAAAGGGGCCAAACATCTTTAAGTTAATTAATTTATCTGCTGAAAGGCTCCACTTGGGTTAACTCGGTTCGCAGGATTTGGACCTTTTTGTTTTAGGGAAAATAATATACGCCACTGCAAATTTCCTCATAAGATAATATTTGATTAAAAAGTTCTGTTAATTATTAAAATAAAGCACATTAAGATATCTAGAGCACAGTTATATATCTTAAATCAAGTTGACATATTTTTCTTTATCCAATATGAATTATTATAAATTCAATATTCCTATAAATTCACTAATCTCATTACCTCTTGGTTAGAATTAATCAGGTTAAACACTACAATAAGAAAAGAGTCCACCTTCTTTAAATAATTTACTATACGGAGAATAATGTTTTTAAAAAATAAAAAATAAAAAAATTCTCAAATTAAATAGCTAATAAAAGTACATCTTCCAAAGGTGATAAAAATAATGTTATAGGTTAATCCATTTAATTTCCAAATTTATCCAATTGGGCTAAATAATTCACTTGCTGAATATCCCCATATATATATATATATATATATATATATATATATATATATATATATATATATATATATATATATATATAATCATATTTTAGAGACCCATACATACTTATGAAAATATTTATTTTCAAGAATATATTTATTCCCTAAACTTAACTAAACAATAAAATAACATTGTAACCTAATTTCTTTAAAAAAAAACATTATAAAGATGTCTTAACTAATTATCCTCATTTCGAAATGGCCTAACCCGTACCGGGTTAGGGTTTTGAATCTTGTTTTACTGCAGGGTGGAGGCGGAGCGAATGGCAGTCGGTGGCGGTGTTTTGTAAGGGCGGGCGGAGGGGAACCAGACGTCACCCACTATGCGCCCACACAGTGGTGGAGCGGGGTGCCTCCCCACTGTGTGCCCACACAGTGGTGGCGCTTCGGTGGCGCCCACTGTGTGTCCACATAGTGGCAGCCCGCGGGCCGCCCACTGTGTGGACACGCAATGGGATTCGGCCCCCCGAAACCCTTGTTTGTCCGCTTTTCTTTATATTTATTTATTTTTGTTATATATAATATATATATATATATATATATATATATATATATTTGATATAATCAATTTGCAAAATGAAAACGTTATATAGAAATTTTATCCTCTAATACTGCTATAATCAGAGTTTAATTAATGAGTTTTTTTTTGTATATTCTATTTATCATAATAGAGATAGACTATTTATTTTCTAACATTATTTAAATGACAGGTTTGAACAACTTTCTAGCAAATTTATAATTAGGCTATTCTTTCAACTTTAGAATTTTTCTATCTGCAAAATTAAAGTAATTATTCAGATTAAACAAACTTAACCCAGCATCTTTTTAAATCTATAAATCTAAAATATATCTTTAGAGATGACTATGATGAACGTTAGATTTTTATTTCCTGCAAGTTAATAAAATGATTGATTAAAATAATTTTGAACAACAACTTTATTTATCTAGAATCCTTTACTTTAACCATGCAATAGGATTTAAACTAGAACTTTCATATTCAAAAACATCATACATGCAATCATTAAATCATTTCTTTATTTCCTTAATATATTTCATATGCATAAAGGGGTAAAATAAATTTCATTGCTTTTTCCAAAATATTATATAACCTACAATTATTAAAGTTCAGAAAAAACTTTAGGATCTAAATCTAGATTATTCATTTCTTTTCTGCAGTATAGCATAAAACAATATTTCATCTCTTTAAGGTACATTAAATTACAAAATAACCTTCAATACTAATGGATCTCTCATTTCTATTAAATGAGGCTCTTAAAAACATTTGATACATTTCTTTTCGAAAAATAGATATGATATAATTGCCTATTACAATGTTGCAACTTAAAACATAAATATTCCATTCCCACATCTTTTTTGTAACAAATGAAACCAACAACCTCTACTTGTCCTCTTTCCTTTCTTCCAACAACTTTCAAATAAAACATAGGCTATGACCATGGAGTCCTCACCTCCCAGCCTAGGCTAACTAGTAGCCACCCCCGAGCTCGGAGAACTAAGCCCTAGACAGGTAACAAACATGCAAACATAGAAGACTAAATACACACAAACTCAAACACACTCCCAAACCCGAGCTACACTGCACCACACATTGGTGATGTCTTTTCAAGGGTGGTAGTGGACCAAGTACCCTGAGGAGACTGCAAGTATGGTAAAACAAATAGCTACCTCATGGCAAACCAAAACATATAGCCACCTCATGGAAAACCAAATACATCAAGTATAACATAAATCAACCCCTTATTCCTTATGCCCCCCAAGGCATTCATGCCTTATTTCCCTCCTTATGACCCCCAATGCATAAAGAAGCCATGCAACAAGGGTCACATAAATTCCCTTGTGATCGCTCTCATAATGAGAGTCTCTCACTCGAGGGCTGTCACTTCTACCACTCACAAGATCCTCCTCTCTCCCAAGAGTAGGAGATCTTGATTACTCCCAAACACACACATACAAAGTATAAAATAAAATACCAAATAAATTTCCAAGAGAACATGCATGGAAATAAATATTTTTCACAAACATTACTTACAAACACATGCAATAAGAAATCCATTATATGATGAATACAACCAACCTTAATCTACCCAAAGGTAGGTTAGTTTTGTTGAGGATGAGCAGCCCAATTCCATGGTTCTTCTCTTTCTACCATTAGCTAAAATTCTCAAACCAAATTCTATCTTTTTCTTTACAAAATTCTTTTGTCTCCAAAAATGGAGAGTGGGCGATTACCCCCAAAATCTCTCTTTCTTGCTTAAGAAGACACTAGTGTGAGTTCTCTCAAGTTTCTAAAACTGAAAAGGAAAGTAAAGTAAAATGGGAAAAGGGAACTTTCATTAAAAAAGGAAGGTTAACCACTTAGCTCAAGCCTTCTAATTTCAATTTTCGCACAACTTAGAAAACCTACTTTTTAGGGTGTCTAAATGGTCACATGGGAGTAGAAACTTGCCTAAAATTACCCCTAACCCTTAGGTATACCTTATGGGCTTTAGGAAACCCTATTAAACTACCCCTAGGTGTCCATTTAACCCTTTTTTAACCCCTTTGAAGTTTATTTTCGGGTCAAACCTATGTTGACCATCCCAAAGATTCTTTACCTAAGGCATTTATGGAAATCACATCACATTAATTGAAAAAGCTATAGTTAAACAATTTCCATCAAGAGACAAATTTAAAAATTCAAACATAAATCCACACGTGTCAAGTGACAAAGAAAATACTTTTACAAATTTATACATGAAATCATGTCTCTTGTGGATTTTACATAAATCAATTAAATAACACTTAACACACATGCATCATTTACTGTTACGAATAAAATACAACACAAATGGGGTGTTGTCTCTCCAAATAGACAAACCCTAGTTTTACGAACATACATAGGTCTAGGTTTGGTTCTCTATAATATTTCCATGGTCACATGGATAATTCCAGCGCAACTCAATTTACACATTACTACTTCCAAATAATCTCATATAATATAAAACACATGAGTAATAATGCACTACAACACTCTACATACAATATACATTTATCAATCAATACATCTTTCATCTGAATAACTCCACATAACAATTATCATCATTCACATAATTTTGATCCATACATTAAAACATGCATTCCTATTTCTATCATCACAATAAAGTCCTGCAAATCTAATAATGACATACCTCCTCTCAAATTTATCCTATTCTAGAATCATGTAGAGTTCTATATCTATAAAGCATATAAATGAAGCATCCACATTCATGAATGTTACCCAATCACAGAATCATATAAGTCCTACATCCAGACATAGCTGACATACATTAAATCAAGATTATCCAATCAATGGATCTTTTAGGATTTCAATTTCATAACATATCAAAATGTCCACCACAAGGCACAATAACTCTATAACTTGGTTCAATACCTTTCTCACAAATCTATCTGCCCAACATAGTCCATTTTATTGAATTATAAGGCATTTATTAAAAGGGTCAAACATGGTCAACTAATCAAAGCTTGGTTTGGGGAAGGCCTTACAGGTTCTAAGTGCTTTAATTCACATAATCAGTTAACAACTTATTTACACCCCCCCCCCCCTCCCCTATTAGTTGTTCACTGGTTATCCTAACAACTGGTATTAGAGCTTTGTCCTGTTTTTGCAGAAGCTTAACTACTTGAGGAAGATCCTATGGCAAGTAATAGTTCAGCTATTATTTTCCAGAAGCATAGCCCTAGGCTTGATGGAACAAACTACACAGTATGGAAGATTCAGATGGAGACTCATTTAAGATGCATTGGAAAGAAAATTTATGAAATAACTTAGAATGGCTACACTCCTCATAATCTAGCATCTGACAATCCTACACTAATACACTTGGAAAAGAAGGTGATCGCACTATTAAAATTGCAAAACTTGAATGTTACCAGGTAAGATATGAAAGCTTGAAGATGGAGGAAGATGAAATAATTTATGCATTCATGGAAGGGGTAAATGAAATTGTGTTAGCAAGTCAGTGTCATGGTGGATCACTAAGTGAGGAAGAGATTGTTTCAAAAGTATTAAGGGTTTTACCACCAGCATATAAGATGAAGGTAACTGCAATTAATGAGCCAAGAACCATGCCTAATTCTTTTATCAATAGAGATACTCTTGTTGGGAAGATATCTGCTTTTGAGCTTGAAGAATTTGGTCCTCGAGGAGCTGCAAAGATTGATACTACATTTAAGGTATCTACATCATCAACCAGCAAGCAAGATTGAAAGGTTTTGTATGCAAAGGAATTGGAAGAGATTAGGAAAGAAGATGAAGAGCTTGAGAAACTTGAAGCCTTATTTGCAAGAAGTATACCTAGAGGTCCGACAGGAAGTAAGTATGAAGGAAAATCTCATTTCAAATATTTTGCATGTAATAAGATAGGTCATTTTACATCTTGATGTCTTGAAAGGAATTCAAAATTGGAAGAAAGAGCAAGAAGATATTTTAAGCCTAACCCTCAATATCAAATCAAGTATAAGTATAGGAGAAACAAAAATAAATCATGCTACTATGTTGATGAGGAAGGAGTAACCGATGACTCAGAAGAAGAAACAACAGGAGATTCGGCTAGTGGATCTAGCAACGAAAAAGATTGGGTATTTTATGCTATGAAGGAAGATGATCCGGAACCAGTTATCAAAAATGAGGAAAAGGCCCTTGCAACCAAAGTTGAAGACAAAGATGAATGGGCAATAGACAATGGATTTTCTCATCATATGACAAGAGACAAAATAAGTTTTCTAACCTTGCAAGAATTTGATGGTGGTCAAGTCAGATTTGGTAATACCAAGGCATGCATGATCAAATGAAGAGGAACCATTTCATTGGATGGTAATCATAACACTGATAATGTCTATTATGTTGAAGGTCTGAATCATAATCTTTTGAGTGTAGGAGAGTTGGTAGACAAAGGTTTTCAATTACAATTCAAGGATGGAAAGAGCAAAATCATTAGCCAATCAGGATTGGAGATTGCAACCAGTACACAGACGAAAGGTAACATCTTTCATTTGAACTCCGGTGAAAAGACATGTTTGATTGCACATATTGATGAAAATTGGCTATGTCATAATAGGTTGTGTCATGCAAATTTTGAATGCATTGTAAAGATCAGTTCAACTAAGGTAGTTAGAGATTTACCTAAGATTTTGAAGCCTCATAATCCGGTATGTAAGGAATGTCAAATGGGTAAGCAAATCAGAACTTCTTTTAAGAGCATACCTGATAAATCTAATGATATAATTGATTTGATTCATACTGACCTATGTGGTCCTACTAATACAAGAAGATTTCAAGGAGATAGATATTTCATGTTAATTGTGATGGTATGATGAAAGAATAAGTATCTGGTAGAATACTACGAGGGGGGGTGAATCAGTATATTGAAAAACTGATACAAAATTCCCAAGCTCAAACTCAATCAAAAAAAGTAAACATATCTCAGTCAAGATCAATATTCTTAGGAATATTTCACATTAACCAGTTTAACTGTTATAAAAACTTTTAACAATAAACACCTTCAATATTGTAAACATCAACAATGCTTAATCTTAACTCAACATATTCATCTCTCAATGTTTCTACTTAACATGCCTTATCAGAAGCTAACCAAACCAACAAATAAGATCACAACCACAAAATCATTCACCACTTGACACAAACGTTTATACGTAGAAAACCCAAATAGGTAAAAACCATGGTGAGATGGGACTCACAAGGATAGCTATCTAAACTCTTTCAAAGTTTGCCCTACTTGGAGCCGAAGCCTGTTAGAGCTTTAAAATAAGTCTTGTTAAGAACTAATTTCAGTTAGGAATCACCTAGTTAAGGGATTTACAAATATGCCTTGTTAGAAGCATAATACCCTATTAGGAGTAACCTCGCTGGAGGATTTAAGAATCCAAGCTAATGGACCACCTTGTTAGAGGATTTAATGAGTAACCAAGCCTGTTAGAGCTTACCCGGTTATGGGATTTTACTTCTACTATAATTGTTAGAAAACAATAGGTTTTCTTGATCTATCTGAGTAGCACTACATTTGCTTGATCACATCCTTATAAGCTTCAATTTTCCTTCACTCAAAGTGCAGATCCATTCACTAGTTGGGAAACCACACACTTAATAGGTTTTCTACCAATCTTGCCAACAACCTTTACGAACAACTTCATCGACCTTAAATAAAAATCAATTAGGTTCGTAATGCAACAAAAACCTAATTCTCATCATTGAGATTACAAACAAGTCAGTTCAATCTTGACCATTAGAAATCATGACAATCTCTTCACATTCTTCAAGACAATTCCAACCGCTCTATGATCACTGTGCAATTGGACTTTGTAAATCATCACACGTTGTGCATTAAATGCAATCCACTTTGCTGCTTCCCTAAGCAATAATAAAATGTGCCAAATAAAATTGAATTTATCCTCATACAATGATCACACTTGTATCCATCAATACCCCTCATCAGATAATAAACCAACAAACTTGATCGGTTAGGGTTTAACAGCTGATAGGGTTTACTAGTTGTATTACATATAAAGGTTTGACCCTTTACACCAGTTCACCGGTTCAAATCACAAACTCTACATACTGGTTACAACATCTTCTACAAGTCTTTTCTTACCGTTTACTAGCCAATTTTAAAAACAACAATATCAGCAATAACATGAATACCATTTATTGGTTCAATTGACATCAATGACAACATATCATTAATGCAATTTCTATGCAAAATGCCAATAAACTCAAAATGCCAACAATCTCCCCATTTGGCATTGATGGCAATACAAATATCAATGCCTCTGATTGCTGCTAAGATTGGTGTATAGGAATCTTGGTTTACATTACCAAGTATTCACCTTGCTCTGTGTGTCTTCAGCCTTCCACTAGTGAATAGGAATCCTGGTTTACACTAATACATTTGGACTAGATTTCCGACAGAGAAGGTATATTATGGCCAAATTTGTTTTTTTTTTTGAAAAAATGCCCACATTCATCGTAATTCCGACAAAAATTTCCCATTTGGTTTTGACGAAGAAGGCATTAGCAATGAGAATTTTCTTTTTTCCAAAAAAGTTCTTGAGTTCGTCATAATTTCGATGACAACGACCATTACTTTAAAAAAAAGAAGAGGGGAATTCATTTGTATTGCAAATTTCCCATGTAGGCATCCATGGCAACTTCAACCCCCAAGAACATCAAACCCGCATCGAAGGCATTTGTGGCATTGCTTGCAATCCCACACAGGAGGTAGATTCAAATTGTCCTAGTTTTTAATTTCATGTTGCAAAAAATATACATGTGGTGGTTAATTGCCCTAGTTTAATCTCGTAAAACCATAGAACTGTGATTGAGGAGTCAGCGTTCAATTTTGTAGCAGCAATCCCTTCCTCCCATATACGTGCATGTTGATTGTTCACATGAGATCACATCTCTTTGTGGCATCGTATCAAACAATTCATGAGCCTTGTCCATGTTTCCACATTTTTGCATTCATGTCAGGTAGGGCATTTGCAAGTACAACACCTAACAAAATTCCTCTATCCATTATGCTTTGATGGATGTCCATACCCTGTTCCAAAGCTCCCATTTTTGCACAGGAAGGGAGGATGCTGGCAAAGGTTATGGAATTTGGCTTTATGCCTTCCAATTTCATTTGCTTGAAAGTGTCTAAAGCCTTTTTGACAAATCCATTTTGTGCATATCTAGCAATCGTTGCAGTCCATGAGACAACATTTCTTTCAGGCATTCTATCAAATAGTTCACGTGCCTTGTCTATGCTTCCACATTTTGCATACATGTCTACCAAGGCAGTTGCAACTACAACATCTAACAAAATTCCTCTATCCTTTATGCTTCGATGAATGTCCATACCCTGTTCCAAATCTCCCATTTTGGCACAGGCAGGGAGGATAGTAGAAATGGTCGTGGAATTTGGCTTTACACCTACCGATTGCATTTCATTGAAAGTTTCTAAAGCCTTCTCAACAAATCCATTTTGTGCATATCCGACAATCATTGCAGTCCAAGAAACCACATTTCTTTGAGGGAATCTGTCAAATAGTTCCTATGCCTTGTCTATGCTTCCACATTTTGCATACATGCTAACAGAGCAGTTGCAACTACATCTGACAAAATTCCTCTATCTTTTATGCTTTGATGGATGTCCATACCTTGTTCCAAAGCTCCCATTTTGGCACAAGTTGGGAGTATGCTGGCAAATGTAACTAAAGAAATACAATGATCAGCTCCAAATACATCAAACCACTACTAACAAAACCAAGAGTCTAAAATATGATAGGGAATAGTGTGAGCTATCCTGAAATAAAATATTTTATTTTTAATTTCAACTAAAACATAATTACTTAGCCATTTAATGTTATTAATAAGTGTTTAATTTATGAAAGAGATAAATGGTTGGCCACAAGTACATGAGTTACTAAATTCACACAAATAAGTGAATTTGATATTCAAAACTATCTACAATGAATTCAATTCTTGTCCATTAGTCATTTATATTTTCAATAAGCATCTTTCTTTGTTTTTCTTAATCTTTATTCATAGTTATGTGCATATTTCACATTCTATAATTAGGATATCAATTGCTATGGCTGAACACTAGCATGATGTTTGTGTTGTGGTATAGATGCATGGAAACATAATTATGGGATTGTTATATTATAGAGATCATAAATCTAGATATCGCATATTAGTTCTAGCTCTTCTTGGATTGAGTCTAAACTTGACATACAGTCATAAAGTCATTATTAGCAGATCTATCCATTTCTAGTAAAGACAATTGAGAAAGTCATTTTGATATTGAGAGTTTCTTATCTATTTACCTATTGATCATTATTAAGCCATAATATTTATGTCTATTTATCTCTCTTGCAAAACCTCTGTAAGTGTCCTAGATTGTCCCTACTACTCACTCTTCAATGAAATAGCGAAGTTCTAAAGATTTGTGGTACAAGATGGTGCTGAACGTATCAACAAGGCTAGCATGGAAGGCATGTTCAAGCTTTCACTTGTACAACTTACAACAAATGATTTGTTGATAGAAGAAATTCTTGAAATAGGGACACAATCGAAAGACAAGTAAGTACATACAAACCTCCTTAGTTGAAAGTAAAATCTGTGCATAAAAGGAGTACATTGAATCCCAATCCATAAACACAATAGAGATACTGATGGAGACTTAATTGGATGTAGCATGTCGTACCAACGTTGTTAGAGTATGCTAAGCTAGTACATAATGTTTCCTAAAGCCACATTATTATTTTACCCAGATCATTATCTACCAAAACTAACTATAGTAATCCTTTTGAGGATTCATTTCATGGTGCTAGATCTTCATTTAGTTCCACTTCTTGTTGGATAAAAGAATAGTTATTTCTTGAGGTAGATGAATATCCCATCACCAAAGGACAAGACCCTTTCTAGAATATAACAAATTTTACTCCAACAAAAGATCATGGGGGTTTCACTAGAGATATTAAATAAGAGATAGACTTCTACTGCTGCATTAAAAGAATTGGCATGTTCTTCATTTATTGATGTAAACTCTCTGTGATGCCACCACAACCAACAAAGGTGTACAAAGTTGTTTGCCAATGCATGGATTTTTAGGATTGTCCTTTGAGAAAACATAATTAAAGTATGAAAGCAGGATCTGCCAGCTCCTGAGGGAATCTTGATGAAAAATAACTGTAAAATATTTGGGTGAGCTTATATGTAAAAACTCATGCTTCCTGATGGGTTTATGTACACAAATAAGAATGAATTAAGTGGTAGAGGGGCTTCTAGAAACAAGAGGGACATAGAGGCAGTGGAAGTGAGAACTTTTGGTGTTGTGTCTGCTCCATCTCAGAATGGGAATGGTGAAGGTGTTGTAAGAGGATTTGAGAAGGGTGTTGGAAGAAGTGGGGGTGTTTACATTCATCCATTTAAGCTAGCTCAAATGATGAAAGATGTGGAAGACAAGAGCAATGTGGAATACCAATGCATGACATGGGATGCCCTTTGAAAGAGTATAAATGGGTTAGTAAACAAGGTAAATGCATCTAACATCAAGAACATCATTCCAGAGTTGTTTGCAGAGAATCTCATCCATGGGAGGGGTCTATTTTGTAGGTCTTGTATGAAATCACAAATGGCATCCCCTAGATTTACAGATGTTTTTGCTGTGTTGGTTGTTGTGGTAAATAAAAAATTTCTTGAAGTTGGCAATCTGCTTTTGCAAAGAATTATTTTGTAGCTTAAGAGGGCATACAAATGCAATGACAAGCACATGTTGATAGCAACAACCAAATTCATAGCTCATTTAGTGAATCAACAAGTTGCACATGAGATCTTTGCCTTGGAACTTCTCACCCTTCTACTAGAGAACCCCACAGATGACAGTGTAGAGGTTGTTGTATATATCGTGAAAGAATGTGGTTCTTTGTTGCAAGACCTTTCACCTAAAGGTCTCTATGGGATTTTTGAAAGATTTAGAGGTATTCTCCATGAGGGGGAAATTGAAAAATGAGTACAATTTTGAATCGAAGGCCTTTTTGCATTTCACAAAGTTAAGTTTGAGGGTCATCCAGTTGTGCGTCCAGATCAGTTAACACATGAAGTTTTCCTAGAAGATGAACTTGATCAAGAAGCTAGTTTGGATGTTTTCAAGCCAGATCCTGATTTCTTAGAGCATGAGGCAACCTATGCAAAACTGAAGAAAGATATCCTTGGAGATGCTTCTTTAGATGAAGCAGAAGAGGAGAATGATTCAAGTGATGATTCAGATGATGATGATGATGATGATGATGATGATGATGATGATGATGATGATGATGAGGAAGGTGAGGAAGCATTGAGAATATAGGATGAGATAGAGACAAACTTAGTCAATTTAAGATGTATAATTTAATTGACAATCATGTCAAGTGTTGATTTTGAGGAAGCTGGTCATAAGCTACTAAAGATCAAGCTTGAACCTAGTCAAGAGAGAACATACCTTCATTATTATGGTCTTCTTGGGAAAAGATTTTATATGATCAATAAAATTAATGAGGAATTTTTTGATAAGTGTTTTGTACAATAGTATTCTATGATGTATAGACTGGAAACAAATAAACTGCGTAATGTTGCAAAGTTTTTTTCCCACTTACTTGGCATAGATGCTCTTCCATGGCATTGTCTTTCTTATATATGTGAGATAGAGGAAGATACTACTTCCTCTTCCCATATTTTTATAAAGATTCTCTTGCAGGAGGTGGTAGAGAAACTTGGTATATTGTCTCTTAATGAAAGGTTGAATGATCCAACAATGTAGGAGTCTTTTGATTCAATTTCTCCAAAGGACAATCCCAAAAATTCATGGTTTGCTATCAATTTCTTTACTTCTATTGGTCTTGGTGGTATCATTGAGAGTCTATGTGAGTATTTGAAGAATATGCCAAGGCTTGTAATGTAGCAGCAAAAGTCTATTCCTGAGTCAGATGAATCTACCTCTAATGATGATTCTTCTAGTTCATTAGGTTCGTCAGATTTTGATACATGAGACTCAGATTCTGAGAGTGAGAGTAGTAAGGAGTCACCAAGAAAGAAAAATAATTCAAAGCATGAAAATGAGTATGAAAAAAAAAAAAGAAAGAAAAGGGCGAGGGCATCTGACTCAGAGGATGGAAGTGACAGTGAAAAAATCAGAAGGAAAAAGAAAAGGAATTAAAAATCTTTCTAGTCAGTTATTCAAGGCTCTAGTAGACAACGTTTTCCTGGACTGTGACAAACAAAAGAATCACTCCCAAGTGCTTTGGTTTTATAATAGATGATTATAAGATGCTACAATGTTGTCTTATGTATTTTAATAGCCACAGGTTTTAGATTTTTTTACTTGACAGGTAATGGATAAACAATGTTAGGAGGAGAAAATATTGAAGGCCAAGTGCAGATTGTGATAATACTAGATCAATGAATCCTTTTATTTATTGAGTATTTCTTGTTTCCATGTTGTGTGATGTACCATAAGTAAAATAGAAATCTAAATTCAATAAGATGGTTTGTTCAATGATGATAATTTCTATTTTCTTGCCTGTGAAGAAAGACCATGGCAGACAATATCAATGAACAACAAAATAAGGAGACAATTGCTAGATTGTGGTCTAACTTGAAAAGAAAAGGTGATGGAAAATGTTATTGTCCGTGCAAAATTTGTAAGGGGTTAAAGACTAGAAGACTTCTAATCAAAACAATGAAGAAACATTGTAGGCCGCATGGTCACATTGAAGGTGGACATGATTATCATCCATTGGCAAGTTTCTCATTATATCATTTTGACAATTTATATACATAATAAATCATGTGCTGGTGAGATCATGATCACGGTTTATTTATGTTTATCAATTTTATATAGCTCGAGCACCCCAGAGCACATGGTATGGATCAACACAACCCTAAAAATATGGTTTTTGAAGTGGATGAACATGGAGGTGTGAATATCAAGGCTGAAGATAATGATCCCATGGAAGATGGTGATCATGAGCTAGAAAACACAATTGAAGATGATGGTACAAATACATTGATCCATGACTCATTTAGTACTCGCATAGCTGATCATGATGATGAAGATGACCTTGATGTTTTTCATGGTATCCCTCTACTTAAGAAGGCATCTGAGGCCCTTTATGAAGGCTGGCAGGCAACTCTTCTCTCTGATGTATTGTTGTTGGTGAACTTGAAGGTTATGAATGGTTTATCCAACATAAAAATGTCACGTATGTTAAGGTATGTCATATATGTCATAATAAACTGTGAATCATGTTGTACCATTAATATTCTTTATTATAACAAATTATATTTTTTTGTTGTAGATTGATAGGTGAGTTTTTGTTACCACCATCAAATATTCTACCTCGCTCATATCGAGAATTATCTGTCGTTATGAAAGATATTGGAATGGAGTATCAAGCAATAGATGCTTGCCCAAATGATCATATTATATATCACAAACAACATGAATTTCAAACTGAATGCCCTGAATGTCATATCAGTAGATATTGAATAGATCAAATAACAAAAAGGGTTCCTTGAAAGGTTCTTCGCTATATTCCCATTATTCCACGTATGCAACGATTATTCAAGTGCACTAACTTGGCACAATTTATGGATTACCATGCACGCAATAGAAGTTGAGATGACATTATTTGAATGCCTGTGGATGGTTTAGTATTTATGGACATAGAGAAAAAGTGGCCACACTTTAAAGAAGAACCTTGTAATCTTAGGCTTTCATTAGCAGTGGATGGTGTCAATCCATTTGGAGAGATGAGATCTGTTTACTCAGTGTGGCTTGTTTTTTTTATCAACAATAACATTCCTCCATGGATGTCAATAAAGAGGGAGCACATAATGTTGGCAATGATTGTTCCAGGTATTTTTATCATTTAAATATAGTTGTCTAAATTTAATTATAAATATTGCAGTAAAATGGTTATAATAATTATGTAATGTTTTTGTTCAATCGATTAGGTAAGTACCAAGTTAAAGATATGAATGTATATATCGAGCCTCTTATCAACGAGTTGCTTGAGTTATGGAATGGTGTCACTATGTATGACGTCTCTAGACCAATAGGACAAAGACAATTTCAATTCCATGCGATGTTTCTATGGACAATACATGATGCCCCGGGGCTAACACATTTTTGTGGTATGTTATAGTGTTTAAGTTGTGCATGAACATTATAATTCAAAAAATTATCATATTTAATCCAATTATACATTATCTTGTAGGTCTTCAAACAAAGAGAAAATTTGCATGTCCTATTTGTGGTCCAAAGATGAAATCTCGTCATTCAAAAAGTTTACGAAAGTAGGTGTTTGATGACTAAAGGCACTTTCTCCACAAAAATCATAAGTATCAAAATACTGAAAAACATCTTTTCAATAGGAAATAAGAGAATACATCAAAGCCATGAAGAATGACGCCTCACCTATGGAAGTTGGAATATAATAGAATTAATCATCAAGGTAATGCCATTCCATCTATTGGTTTGTCATAAAACATCTTTTCTATTTTGTTTTGTTTACTGATGATGTGATTGATGATCGTGAAGGTTGTGAAAGCATAAATGACCACCTTCCTAAGGGAATAAAAAGTTATCCCTGATGATTTAGTAGGTTTCCCTACTACGAGTAGTTACAAATTGTTCATTTGTTTGATAGTATGCATATTGGAAAGAATAAATCAGAGACAGTATGGAAAATATTGGATGGAAGGCGTGACAAAGAAAGAATTGTCAAAATATGTAGTGACATTCAAGATTCCAATCATGCAATGATAAATGTCATTCAATCAAATAGCCATGGAGACCAGATTAATATAAGTGAGCTTCCTTGGTTATTAACGGACCAACAAAGCAATGCTATAAAAGAAGTCATACAAAAAATTCGATTTCCCACAGGATTTGCTGTGAACATAAACAATCTCATATCAAAGAAAAGTGAATTTGGGCCAGGGATGAAAACGCATGATTGGCATACCTTCATTAAGGTAATCATGTTCTTGTGTTTTTAGTATGTATTTAAGTACTGCACGTATGTGTACTTTTCATTATGTTACAAAAAAATGAAAAGATAATTTTATAATTGTTGCAGTACGTTCTACCTCTATCTCTCCCAGACAACTTTGACAATAATGTCAAGAAAGTCATATATGATCTTGGAAAATACATGAGGTAAGTAGTGATATTTGTTTAGTTCATTGTATAGATATTATATTTGCAATTTGTTTTACTTCTTGTGTAATATATTTTTTTTGTCTTGAATACCTTGTAGGTGGTTGTCATGTAAATAAATCCATAAAGACGATATAAAATATTGGAAGAGAAAAATTCCTCATTTAATGTGTGCAATGCAAAAGTGTCTACCTCCAGCTTTTTTCAATGCATAAGAACACTACCTCATACACCAAGTTGAGGAGATTGAATTGTGTGGACCTATACACACTAGGTCAATGTGGATGGTTGAGAGGCACTTGAAATTTTTGAAGGCTTTGGTTCGACAAAGAGAACATCCTGAGGGTTCTATGGTGGAGGGATATATGGTATACCAGACTATGGTGTACATTTCTGAATATCTTCCTAAGTTTGCAGCAAAGATCCACGTGGATTGCATTTGGGATCCCAACACCATTAACAAATTTGAAGGGGAGTACTTGATGGGGAAAGGTAGATTGAGGAAAGTGAGAGGTAATTATAAGATGTTATTGTAGTTAATTAATTCTTAATCTTGAAAATAAATCAATTGTAAGATGTCTATTCATTTTTTGTATAGTTGGTCGAGAGTGGGATGCACTACATTTGTTTATTGCAAACAATCTTGATTGGATGACGGTATGGATTGAACATTGTCAACATTCTAGACGCACATTAACATGGGAAGGTGTGGCTTCATTGGTTAAAGAAGTACATCGTAATGGAGATTCCAATGTTACTCAAAGGGAAATTGATTTAGCATATGGTTTAAGAGATAAACAGGTACGTATAAATTTATTAATCACCCATATGTTTATTAACTCACAATGCAATAAATTTTACATGTTTGACATATCGCAGGTCAAACACCACAACGCTATGTGTTGCAATGGTCATAAATTTCACATAAAAAAGTTGGATGACACGAAGAAAACTTGTGATTCTGGCATCACTGCAGTCTTTGAGGTGACAAATATTTCATCAAGAAATGATATTCATCCTCAACAGTCTCAAAATCAATACTATGGCACTTTGGATGATATACTTGAGTGTGGCTTTAATTCTTTCAAATTAGTTTTGTTCGTCGTCAAATGGTACAGGCTATGATTGAATAATAATGATCCTGATAGAACTGTTATTGAACATGATAATGGTTTTATAATGCTAAATACAAGGTCATTTGAACTAGTTGGGGATGAGCCCTATGTTCTTCCAAGCCAATGTGAGCAAGTATTTTACTCAGAGGTTCCACATAAACCGGGTTGGTCATTTGTTGTTAGACATGATCCAAGAGGAAGGATGATAAAGTATAATGTGATAGAAGAAGAGGATACCAAACAAGTAGAAGATGAAGTGATGATGATCACGATCGACAGTTTGTCAATGACGATGAAGAAGAACAAGAAGAAGAAGAAGATGATGATGATGATGATGATGATGGTGATGGTGATGGTGATGGTGATGGTGATGGTGATGGTCATGATGGTGATGATGATGGTGAAGATGTTGATGATGATGATGATGATGATGATGATGATGATGATGATGATGACGATGATGATGACGACGATGATGATGATGACGATGACAACGACGACGATGATGACGACGACGACGATGACGATGATGATGATGATGATGATGATGATGATGATGATGATGATGATGATGATGATGATGATGATGATGATGATGATGATGATGATGATGATGATGATGATGATGATGGCGATGATGACCTTGATGTTCATGATGATGAAGAATGAAATGTCTGATGGTGATGATGATGGCGAAGATGTTGATGATGATGATGATGATGACGATGATGATGATGATGACAACGATGATGATGATGATGATGATGATGATGATGATGATGATGATGATGATGATGATGATGTTGGTGATGATGACCTTGATGTTCATGATGATGAAGAATGAAATGTATGAGGTATGTGATTAGTATATTATCTATTTAATATTGACTTCTTGATAGAATTTTTTTTACATAATTAATTCATAATGGATTGTTTATTACCTATGTGATGGATGGTGATTTATGATACATATGTGATGGATTACATGTTTATGATGCTCAATTGATGGTGTTGATTTCAAGTATAGTCCCTATGTGATGCTGTCACCCTTGGTGGGAACAGGTCGTTGACTACAGACATCATCAACCATTTAGTTGAGGATCCTGCATAGTCTACATAAAGTAAAGGTAAGGAATTAAAAAATTTACAATGATTTTGATGACAACATCTTTTTATTATTTAATACTCTTTTTGTCTACAAAGTTCATGTTGTTCATGTTGTGTACTATGTAATTTCGCTAACGTTTTTCATATTTTTTCTTTGTCATAGGCCAACATGGATCCATCACATATCGCAAACAGAGATGTAGCTTGTGACACTTCTACCAAGCAGGTAAATCTCATTGTAATTGTACAGATTAGATAGAAGCAAACTGTTACAATATTATGTTCTTTTTTTTAGTGATTTGTACTAATTTTGTAATTGTTAATGATATTCTTGACACAGATGGATGTTCGGGGAAAGGGAAAGGGAGTTGCAGTACTTGAGCACCTTTCTATACATGTGGAATCATTAGGGTTAAGCAATGATGACCTTGAAGATCCCACAGACCTTGTGAAATTCTTTAAAATGCCTCTTATAATAATTAGAAAAGAGATTGTTGCTTTGGCAGTCGTGCATCCTACCACTGATGAGATATGATAGAGGGTGGAATTATTGTTTAAGACGGCAGAAAACTTGCAAGTAAGCAGTAATGAAAGCTTAAATTATAACAAAAGTTCAATAATGGTTTATATTTTATTCTCTTTTATGTAATTAACTAAAATATGTACGTATTGTTTTTATAGCAATTTATCTACCCTCATGAAAGTCATTCCCACGAACAAGGTGTTGCAGGATCTTCAGGTGAAGACGATTTTCTTGTATTATCACTTGCTTCGCTTATCACTCTGAGTACCCAAAACACATCATAATTGATACTGTCAATTTTCAAAATAAAGGTTCATCCTTGTTTACAATTCTTGCACTTTTCATATATTTAATGTTTGATATATTTAATGTATTATTCTTTAGGTGTTGTCAATGTTACTGTGCAAATGTTGTCGCCGCCTCATCAAAGGTCACCCTCACCTGTATTGCCGACTGCAATGTCGGCAACACGTAGCATGCAGACATCCTCTAGTGCACATCATATTAGCCCACCCACTATTGGTAGATCCCTCTTTTGCTCTATCTTCTATCATGTGTTTATTTCCCTTCAAGTGTTCTTTCTTGAATTCTAATGCCATTTCATAGTGGACTCATTTTTTTGCAAGAGGAGATGCACATGAGGATGTGCCAGAGGTGACTACTACTAATAACATACCATCATTTCCTGGATCTTCTCGTATTGCTAGTACGGGAACATTGCAGGCCACATTGGTGGTGAGCGAAGGAGAAATGCTTCCCTTAAAGATACAAAAGGTTCCAGGTACTTTAAAATTATTATTATATATACTCTAATTGTAATTTACTTTATGATCACTCATTTTGGACAAATAATCCCATGAATTTTTTGCATGCAATGATATTTTATATAAACATCTTAGTGACATTGCATTGTAGATATTTGGGCCCACCATACGTAAAAGGTGGTACATATGTGAACTAACCCTTATCCACTTTTGATTTCATATCATTGCTAGAATAGGTTTCCTTTGATCCATTTCTTGAAGTGTAATAAATGTAGCTTCAGTTCATTTTTTAATCTAACAGGTTTTTTTTTGCTTTAAAAGGTGGAATGACCAAGAAAAAAGGTTAAAAGATGAATTGACAAACCAAATGGTTGAGTGATTTGGAAATGACACCTTTGACAAAACCAAGCTCCTTGAAAAAGCTGGCACATATCTAAAGTATGTGAGGGACCAATACAGGACCCATTTGGAGAGGAACCTAAAGTACGAGCATCCCCCCATGATTCCAGAGAGGGAGTGGAAGGACCTGATTTTGGATGCCAAGGAGAGAATTGAAAGGAAAAAAGGAAATACACCACTAGATGCCAGAAGAAGGTATGAGATACTATTAAGAATGTAATTATGTACTAATTTATTACCCTTTATATTTATATAATCTAACATATTTCAAAAATTTTATAGACTGAGTGACACATCAAAGGCAACCAAGGCAAGACAAGAAAAGCATGGGCAATACAAACTTGGCTCTAGTGGTTACATGAAACTTGCTGCACGAATTGTAAGTATCTCATGTAAACAAAATATTGCATCAAAATATTAATAATTCGCAAACGTTTTTTTTAATCAAACAATGCAAGCAAAATTCACGATACCAAGAAAAAATGTAGGGCTCTGAATTCAATAGAGTGCCCATAGAAGATGACAAGAGAATTGCCTACTAACAAGGTTATTCAGTCGTGGCTGATCAGCTATGAGAATTGAGTGGTCATACACAACATTCGAGTGCATCCGTCACACAGGTAAATATGCTAAATGGAAGTTGTTTCAAATTGAATACTTTACCAATAATCTAATTGATGTTGATTTCCAACATAAAGTGACTATATTTGTTTTAAATAAGCAAGCAATGATAACAATGTGCATGTCATTGGAATGCAACCTACTAATTGTGAAACACCACCTGCACATGAAGGTCCGGATGTGCATCCCAATAGTGGAGGTATTCATTTGCTATTCAAATTTATTTAGCTATTAATACAATTAAACATCTTAATTTGTAATTAGAGTAGTAATTAATGTAGCCTTTTTTGTTAATATTTTAGAGCATGTATTCAGTGGTGAGGAAGTGGAGCATGATCTGGGTACACAACCTCAAGAATGTGATGTTCCCCACTCAGGTAAAGAGGACCACTATTAATGCTTTAAACAAATATAATTGCAATTGGTGTTCAACATTAATGTAACCTTTAGTATTTCAACTCCAGATGATCTAGAGGGTGTTCAACATGTTGAGGTTGAGGCTACACAAAATGATGTGGCCGCATCAGGTAAAGAGCACAACAATTATGTTCTCTAAATTAATGAAATACTTGTAACAATAATATTTTTTTTTTTTGAATTTAACCCATTTCTTTGTTATTGCAAAGGACCCCCCTTTGCTTCAGTGTCCTCATCCTCAGTATAGGACTAGGCATACATTGAGATCATGAGCAGTTAGCAGAACATCTGGAGAGGGGGGAAATGATGAAGAAACCGATGTTCCACTTAGTCTTTTCATAGCTTCAAAGAAAAAACAAAGAAAGAAATGATTGTAATCTAACTTATTTGATAATGACTGATTTTTATGTGTTAGTGAATGTAATTATGTGCTAATTAATGGTTTTGGATGATATGTGTTAATAAATATTGATGAATGTTGCGTGCTAATTAATGTTAATCAATGTTATCTGTTAATGAACGTTATGTGATATTAATGAATGAATGCTATATTTTATTAATGGTAGAAATAATTAATGAATGAATGTTATAAGATGTTAATGGGGAATTTAGAGTGATGTTAGGGGGGGAGGGGCCAAATGAGATTCCACCTTCACATGGTTGGCCTTGTTAAGTAGAGAATATTAAACTATTCTCAAAACCAAGTGAAGCTCAACAAGGTAACACACTTTTCAATATTTCATTATGTTGCACAGTTAATCTTATTGAATAATGTATATTGAATCTTAATTGCAGGGTCCAACAGAGCCAACACGAACAACAACACCACAAGTTTCTGGGTATAATGAACTCCCATATTGTCTTGTTTGTACACGAACAATATGAGTTGCTTCTAGTGTTGATATCCAAGGTAGGACTACAAAAGTTATGAATATGCCTCATCCTTGTAAGTTTTTTTATTACTTGTAAGTAATGAATATGCCTCATCCTTGTAAGTTTTTTTATTACTTGTAAGTCATGAATATTGCTCTTTATTTGATTAAAATTAAATGAAAAACTTTAATGAATACACAAAACTATATACATATGCAGGCGCACCATGGTTGAGATGGTCCAACTCCCTAGTCTCACTGTATGAGACACAATTGGGTACAATCACCAAAAGAATGGTAAAAAGTGTGTTTGTCCTTATGACTTATGACTGTACCTAGCTTTGTCCTATCTTTGTAAGCTTCCTCTTTGAATTGTGGTTGTAGCTTTGATAATACCTTTTTAATGTTGCACTATTTGTAAGGAAGACAACTCCTAATGCATGTTGTAAATTGTGTTCTAGTGATTGAGAGTAACCTAATGCATCTTAGAATGGCATAAATTGCTAGGATGGAGATATAGCAGATGAGTTCAAGATTGTTGTTGTAGAAATTATTCGATTTCTGTGCTTGAAATTTTTATATATACACTATTTATAGTCTACTCTATATTTCCTACTCAGCTACTCCTATTGCTTTAAAATGAAATGTGAACTGATGAATTGTATTCTATAGATGACTAGTGCCTTTCTTTATTGTTTGGGCTACATAGTCTTTATATTTCTTTAGGACTTATCGTGTAAACTTATAAGAAAATGTTTAAACCCACCACCTCTCAATGAGTCTGTCAGTTACTATTTCTTATGAGCTCTGCTTCAATGTCTATATTGTAACCACTTGAATGAATTTAACCCTATATTTTAAGAGACCATCCAAGGAAGAAATACCAGGAACAATTACAATTCGCTAGTAAATATTTTTGATCTAGATCTACAATAGGAAACACAAAATTTCACTGGAAGAACACGAATAAACTTATCTCTTTTAGATAATATCATAAGCAACTGCCTGTAGGAAATGCAATAATCCACAACATAAACGCAAAGGAAAATGACTAATTCTATTATGTATATTTGCCAAAATAGTACAATGGTAAGCCTGAGGCTATAATCTATTCCTTCTCTAATTCTCTTTCATGTTACATAAGCTCCCCCTTTATATGAGTGTATACATTATTACCAAGCGCTGTGGCTTTTCGGCATATAACCGGTAACCAACATTTTGTTTAACAAACTGAAAGACAAACAAATTGAGTATTGTCATCTCCTCACTGATACCTATCTGGTATCCATTGGTCCCTTTTTATGTCGAAGGAACCCTGGGCGTCGGTGTCTTCCTTTAGTTTTCCATCAAAATGCTTTTTCCATCAATATCACTATGCTCCTTCGATGAATAGGTTTGTTGTCTCACCGAAGCCCCTTTTATCCTCTCTTTGTCATCTTCCACCAATAAAGTTGTATCGATGAAACCATGTGTATCGGAGACATGCCTTTTAGTCTCATCGAAACTCATATTCTCATCAAAAGCTTTTTGTTGTCCGCCGGGTTTCATGTCGAAGAGACTTTGGACTTCGATGACTTCTTTTGTCCGCCCATCGAAACTCATATCCTTATCGATATCATTCATCAATGTAGTTTTCTTCTATTTTATCAATATCACTTTTTCGATGAGAATGCTTCTTTTGGTGAATCTTCTTTATCTTGCATCAATGATATTGTTTCTTCAAAAGCCTTTTCTCATCGGTGGGGGCCACCTCTGCTTTCTTCAATACTTTTTGCTGGTGGGACCATCTCTTTCGGTGAATCTTTTTGCACCGATAGTGTTATATCCTCGAAGACCTTTTCTTGTTGATGAGAACCATCTCCACTTTTCTCAATATCTTTTATCAATGGAGTTACTATCTTCGATGAGTCCTTTCTAAAGTTGATCGGTGTTTGCTTTCTTTGATGCCCCTTTTATATCGATGAGACATCGTTGGGTCTCATCGATACTATTTGAATCTTAGATACTTTGATAGAATGCTTTTAGAATTGTTCAATAAGTTATGGGTTATTACGGTATCAATGAAAATGATGATTTCTTCCAAACAGAGATGGCTTCTATGATTTAATTTCTCAAATCAAGATATTTTACTTAATTCAGATTTGATGCTCAACAGAATGACTACACTATCACCAATCTATCTTGAATATTTTACTACTCTTTAGATTATGATTATGATTGTCAGGATACTTCATGAGATTGCTCTATCCCCATATGAAACCCTTTGTTCCCACAAATCAATGCTTTGAACTTGACTGCAACTTTATAGTGATCACTGTCTTTGTACAGTAAGCTTGCTACTTTCTCAACTTTTGATATATTGGAGGCTCCTAGGATGGTTTCTATCTTATAGTCATAATACCTTACTATAATTTGTAGCTATTCTATGTTTATTTGTTTTCTATGTTTATTTGTTTTCCACTCTTAACTCATAGTTCAACCGAATATGGTTCATCTTGGAATCAATGCACATCGGTTATAATCAGATGTGTTAATTTAGCTAAATAAGGGAACCAATGTTGTATTAGGTTTAATTCCATGATGACAGTTGAAGCTTGTTAGAGATAAGGGATTTGTAGCAGTTGGCTTGTTAGGTTATGTCACAATCCCATAAAGGTCCTTGTAAATCATTATTGTCAGTAGACATGAGACTATTATGTAATGAATTGGATCAGCTAAACCTAGAAGTTCTGTAACCAATGAATCAACTGACTCAAGTGTATGTTAATTATCTTATTATGTTGAAGAACATTCAGTTAGTTTTCTCGTTCAACTGAAGTAGTTATGTTTTATTTTGAAATGCTCAATTTTTTATCTTAATATAGATCACAATTTATTTTCTTTAAGTATAGAATTAATGAAATATTACATATGGTATCAAAGCAACCAAGTTTGACATTGAACCTCAGGCTTTCCACCTATAAACAAAACTATATACATATGCAGGCGCACCATGGTTGAGATAATATGCAAGTGCACTATATACAAAACTATATTCACAAGTAAATCTTTTATTCAAATCCACAATATGAAACACGGAGTTTTACTAGAAGAACACAAGTAACCTTATCTCATTTAGATAATATCACAAGCAACTGCCTACAGAAAGATGTAGTAATCCACAACATATACACAAAGGAAAGACGACTGATTATATTATGTATGTTCACAAAATGGTACAATAGTAAGCCTGGGGCTATATTCTACTTCTTCTCTAATGATCCTTATTGTTACAAAAGTTCCCTCATTTATATGAGGGTATACATGTCACCAAGCATTGTGGCTTTTTCAGCACATAACTATTAATTAGCACTTTTGTTAACAAACTGGAAGATAAACAAGTTCAACATTCCTATGTGTTGAATGTACTTATCATCTTTATACATTAGAATGTCATTGTTTAGTGTCCTCATGTCGCTTTCTATCTAGAAATGATTGGATAGAATATGGTTAACACAAAGTGACAATTCTTTGTCCTAATCCAACTCTGCTACTGCTCAATTCCTCTCATCATTGAACTCTTGTTTCTACTCTTTTGAATGATACTAACTCACCATTACTGTAAAAAGAGGGCACCCTAGGGGTATTCCCATCGTCCAGCCTTTGAAGCTCTTTCCTTAATTGATTTGCCAATTCATCATGGGACTTCAAGTAAGCCTCGGCTTCAATTTTCTCACCTAGATTAATCAGACTGTTGTCATTCATCATGTCTTCCAACCGAGACCTGAGCCTTTCATGCTCTTTCAAATCTCTGACTATTCTAGTGTATGTTTTCCAATATATTTCTATAGCTTGCATCATACTTCTGAACCTATGTTCAATGATCTCTAGAATCAACTTATCCATCTTTTGTTGTACCTTTTCTACTTGCCGAGATGTCTTTTCAGCCCTGTTCCTCCAATACATAGCATTTGTCAAGGCATCCATGGCATCTCTATCAACACCATATGTCATCCCTATTTGACTGGTACCTGTATCAATCTGAAGCAATCTTGCTGGCAGCCTCTATTTTTCGTCATCGATTTTCTCATATAGGCTTTTGTATGTAGAATTTTCTCGGACTAGAAACTCTATCTAATCTTGGTTCAGTTTAGTGACATCCAAATTTAGTTTAGCAGTTGTTCTAGGGCCAGTCTTTCCAACCTGTTGCACCATCAAATGTCCAAAAGCTTCTTCTATATCAACCAATATAGGTCTTTTATCTTTGGGATAGATATCCCACTATAGAAGAGCCTTCTGATTTGGATCATATCTTGATCCTCTAAAGAGTTTATCAATCTCTTTTGGCATCATTTTCTTACTTGGGTCATGTTTCTTAAGGAATCCATCAAACAACAAGGTAGAGTTCATGTCCCATCCAGAGTATAATAGCACACCAGCTTCCTTAAGCAACTATCTTCCCTTCTCAAGTGTCATTTCTCTCATCACAAGATCCATCTCCTCCTGTAACTTTTGAAGTTGTTGCTCTTCTTCATTATTTCTCATGTTATTCCTAATTTGAGATCCTTTATGTTGATAGAGGAATGTGGTGAACTCCTTGGAATCAATGAAATCACTATCAGCAATGAAATCCTCATGCTCCAGGAATCTGATGTCATCCACTTCTCGGACATTCAGTTGTCCTATTGCCAAGTCTATCGGTGTATCCTCTACATAACCAGGGGGTAATCCTCTCAAGGAGTGAATGGAACGATGCTAGATGTGGAAGCAAGAGACATATGAACCAAAGGCTCTATATTCCTAATAGTATCAGTGTAATCCCTAAAAACATGAGGTGGGACTCCCTCAAGTATTTCCAATTCATGCTCCATAAGTTTGTTGGCCAACTCCAAGGGGTCTTGAATCTTTTGTAGCACATTCTCATCCATTTTCCTTCTATAAAGCTTCCATTTATAAGCCTTCATTGCTTTCTCAAACTTTATTCACTTCACTCTGGCCTCTTCTCTCCCAATGTTCTTAATGAGGTCATCCAGTAGGTAAGATTTATGCTCTCCAGCCTTCAGCTTTTGTGATGACTGGGCTATCCTTATGTATCCTTCAGGATCAAAATTGGGCCTTGGATCCCCCATACCCATGCCATAATAATCCAATTTTGTCTACAGCAGGCCATAACTCTTTGAAATTTTCACAATAAAATCTAAAAATACTAATAACCCAGGTATAATTGATTATTTCCCATGGCTTGTCAGATGTTTTGTACTCACTATTGATAGTTGCCTCACAATTTCCAGACAAGCCACTCTATTAGGGACTGTAAGTGGTAGTAAGTATGGTCTCCCTTCGAATCCATATACCCTGACTTGTGTACAATCTGAAAAACAATACCAATCTCCCCAATTGTGTTCAATTGAGGAATCTTTAGTGAAATCTTTGGGTCTTAGGAATCTTTGAACCTCTAGTGCAAGGGCATGATCGCATGGGCATCCCAATAGTCTATATAATGGCTTGAAAAGGAACTCCTCAAAATTCCAATATTGATTATTCACATACCTCTGGTCCCATGAAGAAACCCATAGTTGCACTGATTTTCTCATCCCAACATTGTCATATGTCCTGACACATAACTCTTCTGGCCATAACCCTTCATCTTGGCCCACATACAATAGCATATGCATAAGTAAGGAATAATGCTTGAAATGAACATTGATGACATCCCCCTTTAACTTTTCTAACCCTTGATTCAAAACCTCAACCAAATAAGTAGAAAAATCAAAGAAGTAGGGGTCCTTAGACTGCAAATCGGCACAAATGACCATGACTACAATATCCATCAAAGGATGGGCTTTTATCCCTAGCACTTGGGCAACACAGTAATAGGTATACTTGAAATATGGATGAAAGAGTTGACATCATAGGGAGCTTTGTCATCCTGACCTAGTGGCACTAAGGACCCTGCATTCCTAGGTCTATGTATAGGGAGTCTCCACGTTTTGTAAATGTGCCCTAGGTTAAAATATTCAGTTTTTAACTTCTTGAGGTCAATCAATTCTTCAAATCCCCAATCCAACTCAAACACGGTGTCAATAACCTCCTTTCTAATTGCAAGAATTGGCTCACCCATGTAGTTATATATGGTCTTGGTTTTAGGGTCATAGTTGTTTGCCAATGCCTTCATGTGCTTCGTATTCATGAATACATTAGCCATAGCTAACCTTCCTGAGTTCAATCACCATAAATTGTTGATAGGTTGAGGGGTAACTCTTCTGTTGTACCCATAAATGAATAATTCATACCCTCTCAATTCTGTCTATATGTCTCTAAGATCCTCAAACCGGTCCCCCAGGCCTTCCTCATCAGCTCTAATCTTCTTGGACCTCAAACTAAATGATGGGCATTGGCCAATCAGGTCCTAGGCCAAAGAACACCCTTCCCTTTTATGTCTTTTAGGTTTTTCTTCTGCAGCGATAGGTTCTTTTCCCTTTCTGGTCTTATTAGTTTTAGATGATGATTCCATTTGAATTTTAAAAAAGAGGTCTATGGGCAAACAACTTACTTGGAATTACTGAGCTTTATCTATGAATTCGCCCAATTCCTGCTTTCAGTTCATCGTCTATGAATTCCTTAATGTTGTGTCCTTTGATGTTGATCCACTACTTATGGCGTATTTAATCAGTTAATAATGGTCGTTTTGGACAACGGTCACTCGGGCACATGTTTGAATTTAATGGCGATGTGACCTTTCATGGGATTTGTTTCTGATTTTCATGACAATCAATAATCAATTCGATGAGGATATGTCTTTCGATCATTTGTTTCTTTAGTCCATCGATCTCTTTGTTTCTATCAACAATACTTTTGTTTCGAATATTACTTCGATCAAGTATTTTTTCCCTTCATCGAAATACTATATTCAGTTAGTATGGTTGTCTCCTCATCAAAACATATCTGATATCCATCAGGTCTTATGTCGAAGAAACCTTGGGCTTCGGTGTCCTCCTTTATTTTTCCATCGAAATACTTCTTTCATCGATATCACTATGCCCCGTCGATGAATGAGTCTATTATCTCACCAAAGCCGTTCTTCACCAATAAAGTTACATCGACAAAACCATGTATATCAAGAACATGCCTTTGAACCTCCTCGAAACCTATATCCTCATTGATATCTTTTATCGATGTAGCTTACTTTTGTCTGATCGATATTATTCTTTTGATGAAAATGCTCCTTTCGGTGGGTCCTTTTTAAGTTGCATCGATAGTATTATTTCCTCGAGAACTTATCCTGTCAATGAAGACCCTCTTTGCTTTCTTTGATATCTTTTGTTGATGAAGTTATTATCTTCGATGAGTCCTTTCTGGAATTCATCGGTGTTTCCTTCCTTTGATGCCTCTTTTATATCGATGAGACATCGCTGGGTCTCATCAATACCTTTTATTGATGTAGCTTCCTTTTGTCTGATCGATATTATTCTTTTGATGAAAATGCTCCTTTCGGTGGGTCCTTTTTATGTTGCACCGATAGTATTATTTCCTCGATAAATTTTCCCATCGATGAAGACCCTCTCTGCTTTCTTCGATATCTTTTTTCGATGAAGTTATTATCTTTGGTGAGTCCTTTCTGCAATTCATCGACGTGTCCTTCCTTCGATGACTCTTTTATATCGATGAGACATCGCTGGGTCTCATTGATATCTTTTTATCGATGTAGCTTCCTTTTGTCTGATCGATATTATTCTTTCGATGAAAATGCATAATCGGTGATAATAATTTTTTTTTGTTTGATAAAAATTATCATCGTCGGAATTACGATGAATACTAAGCTTTCAACCGATGACTTCTTTGACCATCAGCAGAGTCCATTGGTTGTCAAATTTCCGATGGGCATGGCATCATCGACCAATCCGACATCGAGTTTTTGACGGTGGATTTCATCGACACTCTGATGAAAATTCATCAGAAATCTGACAAACTGCCGTCGAAAATCAGCTCCGAATGTACTAGTGACATTACCAAGTATTCACCTTATCAGACACATAATCCTTCTCCTCAATCACATAATTCTTCTCCCCCTTTGACAACAATCCCAAAGTGAAAGTAAAAGATGTAATTATGCTCTCACTATGCAGCAACATCATTCTGCAACTTGATGCTCCTCCTATGGAATACATCCACACATTCATCAATCCATATAAGATTCTATAAGTAATTCAGGGACTAATGCAATCAACATCATGTTTAGCTAGCTTCATGAAGAGGGACAACCCCCAATTGACTTCTAAGATACTCAAAAGTGGTCTTAGGTAGAGGTTTGGTAAAGATATCTGCAAGCTTCTCCTTGGTAGAAACATGCTCCAAGATAACATCTTTACTTTGAACTTTTTCCCTCAAGAAGTGATATTTCAATTCAATGTGCTTAGTCCTTGTGTGTAAAATAGGATTTTTAGAAATGTTTATTGCACTTGTATTATCACACAAAATCTTTATAGGTTCTAAGATTTTCATCTTCAAACCTTCCAAAATGTGCCTCATCCACATAGTTTGTGTGCAATTCATATAAGCTGCTACATATTCATCTTTAGTAGTAGATTGTGAAGTGTAACTTTGCTTCTTTCTACTCCATGAGACTAACCTTCCTCCTAGAAAGAATGCTCCACTGGTAGTACTCTGTCGGTCATCAATATTTCTTGCCTAATCAGCATCTATGTATGCATGTAAGTCAAAATATTTACCATAGGGATACCATAATCCATAGTCAAGAATACCTTTCAGATATCTAAAGATTCTCTTAGTTGCCATCAAATGTGCCTCCTTTGGATTCTTCTAAATTTTAGCCACAATACCAACTGCATGGGCAATATCTGGTTGACTGTGAACAACATAGTGTATTTTGCCAATCATTGACCTAAATTCCTTTTTATCTACAGACTTAGTTGCATCTTCCTTCAATAATTTACAACTTGTAACCATTGGGGTTCCAACTGGTTTACAGTCACTCATACAGAAAGCCTTCAAAACCTCCTTCATATACTTGGATTGAGTAATGAAAATACCATTCTTCATCTACTATAAAAAATGAGCCTATGAATTTTTATATTTCCCCTACTAATGACATCTCAAATTCATTCTTCATTTCATCTGCAAAACAATTACTCATGTCATCATTTCGTCCATATATAATGTCATCTACAAATACTTTACTGACCAGTATATCATCTCCTTCAGACTTGAGATAAATGTTGTTGTCATCATTGGTTCTAGCAAAGCCTATCTTCATTAGATGAGTATGAAGTCGTGCATACCATGCTCTAGGTGTCTGCTTTAATCCATACAAAGCTTTATGTAGTTTTCATACCATGTCTTGCGTATATGTCAATGCATAACCATCATGATTCTCTATATTAACCTCTTCTTCTAATATCCCTTTCAAGAATGCAGAATTGACATCCATCTGGTATACTTTGAACTTCTTATGAGCTACAAATGCAAGTAGTATTCTAACACCTTTGAGTCTTGCTACTGGTGCAAAAAATTTTCCATAGTCTTCTGCTTCTTCTTGCGCATAACCTTTACATACTAATCTTGCCTTATGGTGAACTACAACACCATCTTCATTTAACTTTTTTCTGAATACCCATTTAGTACCTATAACATTCTTGTTTATCGGCTGGGGTACCAGGGTCCAAGTGTTGTTCTTCTCAATTTGTTCCAACTCCTCCTCCATAGCTTTCACTCAATGATGATGACCAAATGCCTCCTTAGCATTTATGGGTTCAAAGGTGGATATCATGCAAGAGTTCTCTCTTATTCTCCTTCTAGTTAGTGCTTAAACATCCTTATCCCCAATTATTTGTTCAAGACTGTGATTCAGTCTCACATACCTAGGACTAACATGATCATTCTCTTCAAGTTCATCCTCTTCATTTTCATCTTCCTCTGAATTTATTTGTTTTGGTTGAACAAGTACATTAGGATTTTCTTTACCAGTTTCTGATTTAACAGTTTCAAGTTCTAAAAGTAAAATGCAAGTATCTTCATCCTTCTTCTTAGAACTAGTTCCTTCTAAATTTTTAGGACATTCATCTACATGAACATCAACACTCTCAACAATTTTCTGTGTCCAGTTGTTGAAGCATTTATAGGCCTTACTCTTGGTGGAATAGCCAAGAAATATGCTTTCATCACTCTTAGCTTCAAACTTGCTTATGTAGTCACCTCTTTTAATAAAACATTTTCTACCAAATATTTTAAAATAGCTGATATCAGGTGATCTCCCATGGGGTCTTGTCCTTAACTATTTTTACCAGAACTCGGTTCATTGTGTAGATAGTTGTACTTACAACTTCTTTCCAAAAAAAAATTGATACACCTCCTTGTATCAACATATTTCTAGTAGCTTCAACTACTGACCAGTTGTTTCTCTCTGCTATACCATTCTACTGTGGTTTCCTTGGTGCAGAAAGCTATTGCTTGATACCATTATCATCACAATATTTAGTGAACTCTGTAGAAGTGAATTCATCGCCTTGACATGTTATTAGACATTTTATCTTTTTGCCACTCTCTTTCTTATCTAAGGCTCTGAATGCCTTGAATTTTCTAAAAGCTTAATTCTTATCCTTCAAGAATGTGACCCACATCATCCTTGAACAATCATCAGTGAAGATCATGAAGTATCTGTCACCTTGAATGTGTCTTGTTCTTATTGGTCCACATAGGTCTGTATGAAACAATCTAACAAGTTCTCTACTGAGAAGGATTTTCTCTTGAAAGTTGAAGAATTCATCTTTCCTAGTTGACATTATTTACAAAGAGCATTAACCGGTTTGTCTAGCTGAGGCATACCTCTTACTGTCTTAGACTTACTTACTTTAATAATATTGTCAAAATTTATATGACAAAATATTCTATGCCAAAGATAACTATCATCTATTTTTGCAATCAAATAGTTGTTAACTTTAGGATTGAGATGAAATAGATTACCTCTAGTCTATTTCTCGGTTGCAATCAATTCACCTTTGCTATCAAAGATTTTGCATATACCATTTCTAAACTCTAGTGGGTAACCTCTATCATTAAGTTATGCCACACTTAACAGATTGTGCTTTAGGCCTTCAACCCAATAGACATCATCAACACTATTCTTCCTATTAAGAGAAATAACTCCCTTACCTTTTACCATATAGGGTGAGTCATTCCAAAATCTGACAACACAACATCAAATTCCTTTAGGGAAATAAATTTTCTTTTATCACTAGTCATGTGATGTGAACAACCACTATCAATGATCCAATCATCAGAGTTATCCATTCTGGATACTAGTGCCTTATGATCTGATACTTCTTCCTTAATTGGTACAAACACAGTATCTTCACTAGCATCGTCATCAGATTCATCATCAGTAATACCACTATTAACAGCTACAAGACAATATCTCTTGCCTTTACCCTTGTACTTCTTAAATTTGTCTCTCTTGTAATCATTTTCACCATTAGGGCAGTTTTCTGCTATATGACCAATCTTGTTGCATGCAAAACATTTTAAAGGTAGCTTACCTCTATATTTACTAGTGCCTCTAGGAAGTCATTTTGCCAGCAATGCTTCAAGTTCCACTAAGTTGTCTTCATCATCAGCATCTCTACTAGATCTAGATTCATAGCTATTGCCAGTATCTCTACTTCTTCTCACATATGGGTTAGAAATAGAAGCTTTGAATGCATATTTTGATTTCTGTACACTACCATCATAGCCATTTAGTTCAAAAGTAGTAAGTTTGCCAATAATAGAGTCAAGAGTTACCTTTGTCTTGTCAATGGATTTTAGTTCTAGGAATAGCTACAACTCGGATATCATAGACCGGTAGCAAGGTTCTCAGTACCTTACTGATTACTGTGACATCTTCCACTTTCCCTCCTGCACTGTTTATCTCTCCAACTATCTCTTTGATCCTTTGACCATATTGCTGGATGTTCTCACCTTCAGACATTCTCATGTCATCAAACTTGCCTCTTAAACTCTCTTCTTTAGCAATCTTGACATTCTCATTACTGCTATAGATATCTTCAAGTTTCTTCCATACTTCATATGTAGTTTCAGGACCATGAACATCTACATATTCAGCATCAAACGGGGAATTGATAATATCTTCTAATGCCGGGTGATTTTCTTGTTGTTCTTTCTTATGATCATCAGTTAGGGGTCCATTAGGTGCAGCATACTTATGTTCTATATGATCCCAATACTGAATACCAAGACTCTTAATGTAAATCTTCATTATGTCACTCCATATTCTATAGTTATCTTTGTTAAACTTCAGACCTTCTTTCTTCATCATGATCTACAAGATCTTTTTCTCAAGTTGTTAGGCTTTTAGATTAAGAGGACCAGGATAGCTCTGATACCAATTGATGGTATGATGAAAGAATAAGTATCCGGTATAATAATGAGAGAGGGGGGGTGAATCAGTATATTGAAAAATTGATACAAAGTTCCCAAGCTCAAACTCAATCAAAAAAAGTAAACATATCTCAATCAAGATCAATATTCTTAGGAATACTTCACATTAACCAGTTTAATTGTTATGACAACTTTTAATAGTAAACACCTTCAATCTTGTAAACATTAACAATGCTTAATCTTAACTCAACATATTCATCTCTCAATGCTTCTACTTAACATGTCTTATCAGTAGTTAACCAGATCAACAAATAAGATCACATCCAAAAAACCATTCACCACTTTACACAAATGTTTATATGTGGAAAACCCAAATAGGTAAAAACCATGGTGAGATGGGACTCACAAGGATAGCTATCTAAACTCTTTCAAAGTTCACCCTGCAAGGAGCCAAAGCCTGTTAGAGATTTACAATAAGTCCTGTTAAGAACTAATTCTGGTTAGGAATCACCTGGTTAAGGGATTTACAAATATGCCTTGTTAGAAGCACAATACCCTATTAGGAGTAAGCTCGCTGGAGGATATAATGAATAACCAAGCTTGTTAGAGCTTACTCGGTTAAGGGATTTTACTTCTACTATAATTGTTAGAAAAAAATAGGTTTTCTTGATTTGTCTGAGTAGCACTACATTTTCTTGATGAGATCCTTCTAAGCTTCAAGCTGCCTTCACTCAAAGTGTAGATCCATTCACTGGCTGGGCAACCACACACTCAACAAGTTTTCTACCAATCTTGCCAACAACCTTTACAAACAACTTCATCGACCTTAAATACAAATCAATTAGGTCAGTAACACAATAAAAACCTAATTCTCATCATTGAGATTACAAAAAAGTTAGTTCAATCTTGACCGTTAAAAATCATGACAATCTCTTCACATTCTTCAAGACAATACCAACTGCTCCATGATCACTACTCCATTGGACTTTGTAACTCATCACATGTTGTGCATTAAATGCAATCCACTTTGCTGCTTCCCTGGACAATAAGAAAATGCGCCAAACCAATTTGAATTTATCCTCATACAATGATCACAGGTGTCTCCATCATTATCACTCATCAAATAATAAACCAACAAACTTGATCGGTTAGGGTTTAATAGTTGATAGGGTTTACCAGTTGCATTACATAGAAAGGTTTGACCCTTTACACAGGTTCACCGGTTCAACTCACAAACTTTACATACTGGTTACAACATCTTCTACAACTCTCTTCTTACCGATTACTAGCCAATATTAAAAACAACAATAACATGAATACCATTAATACAATGAATACCAATGGTTACTACTAATAACATGAATACCATTTACCGGTTCAATTAAAATCAATGACAACATATCATTAATGTAATCTCTATGCAAAATGCCAATAAACTCAAAATGCTAACAAATCATTGATGACTATTCTAGAATGATGTGGGTTTCTTTTCTAAGGGAGAAATATGAAGCCTTTGAGAAATTCAAGATCTTTAAATCTATGGCTAAGATAGAGACATGAATGAAAATAGAGTGTCTGAGATCAGATCAAGGTGGTGAATTTACATCGAGTGAGTTCAACAGCTATTGTGAGAAAAATGGCATTAGTAGATAGTTATTTGCACCCTGGACACCTCAGCAGAATGGCATTGTGGAAAGAAAGAACATAACCATTTTGGATGCAGCCAAAAGCATGATGATGGAAGCCAATTTACCTCATATCTAATGGAGAGAAGCAGTAAGTACAATAGTTTATACATTCAATAGAGTTCATATCAAAGGAGATATCGATAAGACACCTTATGAATTATGGTTTGGTCATACCGCTACTCTTAAGTATTTTGGAATCTTTGGAAGTAAGTGTTACATCAAAAGAGATGATTCCATTGGAAAGTTTAACCCTAGATGTGATGAAGGAATATTTATTAGTTATTCAACTAAAAGAAATTCATATAGATGTTATAACAAAAGATTACAGAGAATTATGGAGAGCGCTAATGTGAAAGTGCATGAGCAGTACAAAGACCAAGATAAATCTTATGACAGTGAACATGCAATGCAAACAATCATAATTGATCTGATAGTGCCTCTACTGGAACAAAATACTAAACCAGTTACCCTGACATCATCAAAAAACTCAACTGTAATTGAAGAGCAACACAGAGAACTTGAAAATCAGAAAACACCAAGGTATGTAAGGATAAATCATTTTGAAAATCAGATCATTGGAGACAAAAATAAGGGAGTTATGACAAGGAGAAGGTTGGAAAATCAAGAGGTATGTTTCATTTCTTAGATTGAACTGACATCAGTAATTGAAGCTTGTAAAGATGAATGTTGGATGAAAGCTATGTAAGATGAATTAGATCAGATAGAAAAGAATAATACTTAGACTTTGGCTTCCCGGTCTAAAAATATGAACTTTATTGGAACTAAATGGTTTTTTAAAAACAAACTCAATGAGGATGGACAAGTTGTAAGAAACAAGGCTAGATTGATCTACAAAGGATATTCTCAAAAGGAAGGAATTGATTATGGTGAAACTTTTGCACTGGTAGCTAGAATTGAAGCTGATAGACTATTTCTTGCTTATGCAGCCTATAAAAAATACAAGGTCTATCAAATAGATGTTAAGTGTGCATTTGTGAATATAGAACTTGAAGAGGAAGTCTTTATTGAGCAACCTGGTGGATTTTTACTGACAGATGACAAAAATATGGTTTGTAGCTTAAGGAAAGACCTATATGGATTAAAACAGGCTCCTAGAGCTTGGTATGCAAGGTTGGATAAGTATATTATAAGATCACTAATGATGATATTTTGATTATTGAAGTATTTGTTGATGATATCATTTTTGGAGGTGAAGAAAAATTAGGCATGGAATTTTCTGATAATATGCAGAGTGAATTTGAAATATCTATGACTCAAGAAATAAGATTTTTTCTAGGTTTGCAAATTACTCAGACTAACAAAGGCATCTTTATGTGTAAAAATAAGTATCTACGGGAATTATTGATAAAATTTGGTATGGAAAATTCCAAACCGATTAGTACTCCTATAGTTACAAGTGAAAAATTGTCAATTAAAGATGTATCCCCTCTAGTAAATTCTACAAGATATAAATCCATGATTGGTGGTTTGCTATATTTAACTTAGACTAGACCAAATATAATGAATGCAAACAATATTGTATCAATATTTCAAAGTAATCCAAGAGAAAACCATGAAAGTAGAATAAAAAGGATATTCCGGTATATGCAAGGAACAATTGAATATGGTTTATGGTACCCTAAAGATGATGATTTTAGTTTATGTGCATATACATATGTAGATTGGGCAGGTGATGTTGATGACCAAAAGAGCACATCTGGTGGAGCATTCCTCCTTGGGAAGAAGTTGGTTTCATGGATTAGCAAGAAGTAGTCATGTATTTCTTTATCTACTGCTAAAGTTGATTATGTTGCAGCTGCAACCAATTGTACTCAAGTTAGATGGATGAAGTAGATGTTAAAGGATATACAAGTGAGTTGTAATGATCTGGTTGTTATTCATTGTGATAACTCTATAGCTATTGACATATCCAAGAATCTGGTATTTCACTCTAAGACTAAGCACATATCAATCAAGTATAACTTTTTAAAGGAAAAGTTGGAAGCAAAAGAAGTCAGATTGGTTTATGTGAACACTAAAGAACATATAGCAGACATCTTCACTAAACCTTTGTCCCATGAATCATTTGAGTATTTGAGAGACAGATTGGGGGTTTCTACCCCTCTGATAGAGACTTAAATGATGCAGATGTGCATCAGTCTAGTATGCATTATTAGAGCTATCATTTTCTCTAGATTGATGAAATAATGCTACTACTCAAGGGGAGCAGTCAGCCTTGAGATTTAGAGTTTTTTTTTATTCTATTTGATTCTTTGGCATTGTTATCAAAGGGGGAGGAATATATGTGAAAAACCATTTGTATTTATTTTTTAGATTGATTGCACTCCTTTGGGGGATTTTGGCAGTATTTGGTCTTTTGATTCATATTTGGTTTAGAGCTTCACTTCTATATCATTTTATCAGAGATTGTTGGTTGTCTTCCATTGGGGGAGACTTGTTTGACATTTCTTGGCACTTTGATGTTTTTCACATCTAGTGTTTCCATCAATGCCAAAGGGGGAGATTGTTGGCCATATGATGGAATTGATTATGTGTTGCATTGATGTTTTGTCATTGATGTCAATACTAGCTGTTATGGTTGTTTACAGGCTTCTGGTAGAAGGATTGGATTGGGAATATTATCAGTTGATTGTCACCGGTATGATATGGATGATGGAATAAGTTTATATGGATGGTTCATACACTTCTGAAGTATGTTTCAGCCAGTTGGTATTTCCTTGATGATCAGATGCTATCTTATGTTCTAGTAAGCTTGATTTATTGGTCCGGTAAGGGTTTCACCGGTAGAGATTTATTGAAGATCTTTGATGCTATGCATAAGTGGTGTTGCTAAAGCTTGTAAAAGGGATTCAGGATGTTGATGGTGATTGTGTTCATGCCTCAACTAATTGGTGTCATTTCTTTGGCATGTGTGGATCTAATTTAGGTTAGGTGCTATCTAGGTTATGCACCAATTTCCATGTAACGTGTTGGTGGATCCTCAGATGCGCTTCCAAGATGTTTTATTGATTGGATGATGTCTATTTGGCCTTAGGCTGACATTCTTTGTGATTTTATTTCAGGATTATATAATGGATCTATTGAATTATCATTTGTGTGGTCGATTTAATTGGTTAAGTCCCTGGTTGGTATAACTATATATAAGATTTCATTAGAGATCATGGATGTATGAATGGGCAAGGAGAAAATAATGTCATAATAATTTGTGTAGAGTATTTGGTTGATCATAGGTGATCGAGTTGGGTTTATGTAAGAGGTTTTAGATTTTTGGTATTGAGCATAGTCAGAACTATAATCTGACATGTTTGATGCTATCACCAATAGTTCTTCTCTCTGAATTGTTGTCCAAAATTTTTGAGGTGATTGACATCTCTGTAGTCAATGAGACTCCATTGTGATGAGCAATGTGCTCTAGGAAGTGTGCCTTCTTGCATGTGCAAGCCCCTATTGTAATCATATACTTTCTACAAAAGTATCATCTAGCTGTGCATAGGGCTTTCCATCATGGTTTTTCCGTTTACCGGGTTTTTCACGTACAAATTATGGTGTTATGTGTTATGGTTGCATGGTATTGATTCTTTGGTTTTCAATTATTCTTTAATGCTTAATCATTTAGTATAGTATAAGGTTTTAAGTTCTTTAATTCACATAAACTATTAACAAATGATTCACCCCCCTTTCCTCTCATTTGTTCACCGGTTATCCTAACAATGTAATCATTTTGTATGGTTTTGACTCCATTCAGGCTTTATAGTCCTACTAGGTCCTGATTGGGTCAACCTTGGTCAAACAATTACAAGGGGGTCATAAATAGTTGTAGATGATTATTTTGGTCCATTTAGGTCCATTTTGATATAGACAAGTGATTAGGAGTGAGTTTTGAGTCATATTGGTTTTTTGAGCAAAAGTTGTCAAGTTGCTCAAAAGTTGCATTAGTAATTTTTACACTTTTTGTGTTAAATCATGATCCCAATGGCTAACTGATTTGAAAGGTAGTTAGAATTAGTTGGGATGATGTCAAATATTTAAATATGTCTTCCCTTGGTTGAGGCAAGGTTGTTGGTTCTTTTGTTGGTGAAAATTCAATAAAATAACTCTGATTTCTGTAATTTTCTCACGTTTTTCTCCAGAACAGTCAATTTGTACAGATCCCCATGACCTTCACGTGACATCATTGGAAAGAGGGGAGATCTATCTTTCATTTTATTCTAGTCTAGGCTCAATCCATTAAGTTTGAATGAAGATATTGCATTTTTACTAAAATTAATTTGGAAACCCTCTTAACTTAGGGTTTGGGCACAAAAACCAACATAAATCCCATGTCCACTATGGAAAAAATATAGGAATTGGTGGAATGTTAGTTTTTCTTAATTTTCTTTATGATTCTTTTGGTTTCAGGGTAGAATGAGAAGTTTGGGCGGAGATGTGTGATGCCCTAGGCCTGACATCTCTATGTGATAAGCCTAAGAAAGTGACTTAAGGCTGCAATAAATGGAACAACAAAATAAATTGACCCCTTGGATGTCTAAATATGATGGAAAGGGACTTTTAGAGGCTGAATACAAGTGTTGGTTCTCTGAGTTGGATATTGGGGAGGTCATTGGAGTGGAATTTGTGTGGGGAAAGGTTGTTTGTGAAGTCTAAAATTGTCACTGTTTTAGGACAGTCATAGAAGTCCTTTGTAAAAATTTCTTAAAACCTTTGTGTCTCCTTGTTTTGGTTAAAACAAATCCTATTTGGTGTCTTTGAAGGGTTCTCATTTGGTTAAGACCCTAGTTGTTTTCAAAACTCCATTGGGAAGGCTTCTAGTCCTAGTCACCCGGGTAGGTACAAGACACCATTTTCTTGTCTCTTAAGAATTGTCAAGTCAAGGTAAGCTATTTTTGGGGTGTCATAAGTGTCTCAAACATGTCAAAGTCATTAGTTCCATGGGGTAAATGTGTTAAGGCTTTTATACCCCATGAAGTGCATTTTCTTGTCAATTAGGGGCTCGAGTGTAAGAAGGATTGAAGGGGTTATAAGACTAGATGATTCCATTGAACTCTTAGAGTTAATATAAGTAGTTTGGACATTCCTTGTGCCTCTGCATCATATTTGTATTAGAGCTAGTTTTCTTTTTTGGGAGAAGGGTTTGGTGTGTGAAGAAGGAAGTGGAGTAAAGATGCCTCCAAAGTTGTACCTATTGAAGTCACTAGGGAGTTGAAGGACCTTAGAGAAGAGATAGCACCCATAAAGACCAGAGAAAGAAGGGAAAGAGGTGAAGTGGATGTGAATGAGCCTGAGGAAGAAGAAGAAGAGGGTAAGAGTGGATCCCCTCAAGGAGAGGAGATATATCCAGAGGAGAGGAGGTTTATTAATACTATCAAATCAATTAAGGGAGAGACTTCAAAGGCTAATATGGATCTTCCTATGTATGGTGGGAAGATAGATGTTGAGGTGGTTATTGAATGGGTAGATTCCCTTAACAATTATTTTGAATATAAAGAGGTACTTGAAGATAGGAAGGTTAAATTTGCTAAAACTAATTTGAAAGGAACATCCTTGACTTGGTTGAACTACACTCAAGGGGAAAGAGTGAAGATGGGCATGGCCATGATCACTTCATGGGAGATGATAGTGGACAAGATAAAGGCCTAATTCATGCCAGCAAATTATGAAGTTCAGGTGTATAGGAGATTAAAAAATTTGAAGCAAGAGACTTATATGTAGTGGCATATACAAAAGAGTTCCACAAATTGATCCTAAGATTAGGGCATGTGGAAGATGAGAAGGAGAATATTGCAAGATAGTTGAATGGTTTGAAGTTCAGTATCCAAGATGAGATTAGCCTCCTAACCCTTAGAACCTTGGATTAATTATTTCAAGTAGTATTAAGGGTAGAAGAAAATTTGAAGAGGAAGAGTGATCAACAAAGTAGAGGAAGAGACAGAAACTTTAGAGGAAGAGGGTCTTTTGGTGGAAGACATCAGTCCCAAAGACCACAAGGGGAGTCTAGCCACAATGAGCAAAGTGGGGACTCAAGTAATAGAAGAGGTTTTATGGGAAGGAGACCTAATGGAAGAGGGAGATTTCAAGGACCAGGAAGGGGCTCTCAAACCTTCACTGGTAGATTTTATAATTGCAACCAAGTAGGACATCCAACCTACAAATGTCCTAGAAAGTAATGCTCTAGTTCTCATGGAGGAGAAAGGAGAAAATAGTTGGTACAAGATGAGGATTTTCAAAGTGTCAAAACACCACCTAACCCTACTAATCAAGAGTTTGGAGAAAGCCTAATGATGAGGAGAACTCTCTTGATGGTTCCAAGTACCAAGGAACTACCACAAAGAAAGTCCCTTTTTAGAAATTCTTGTAAATTCGGTGGGAAGGTATGTAAAATCATAGTTGATTTAGGGTCCATGGAAAACTTGGTGTCACTACAAATAGTTGAGAAGTTATAATTGAAAAGGATCCCTCATCTTACCCCTTATAAGGTGTCTTGGTTGACAAGGGGCCAACAAGTACTTGTAAATGAGCAATCATGGGCAGAATTCTAAATTGGGGGGTATAGGGATAGATTCCTATGTGATGTGATTCCCATGGATGCTTGTCATTTTATTCTAGGGAATCTATGGCAGTATGATCTTAATGCCCAACATGATGGGAAGAAAAACACCTACACCATAACTAGGAATGGGGAGTCTTTTACCTTAAACCCTTTTACGAGATGAAGGTGTAGAGAAACAAGTGGGTGTTAGTGTCATGATGGTAGGAGAGAAGAAATTTTTGAGGACCTTGAAGGAGGAGGGTAGTCAAGGGTTTGTCATGATGGTACGAGAGAAGGAATTTTTGAGGACCTTGAAGTAGGAGGGTGGTCAAGGGTTTGCCTTGATTTTGAATCAATTTTGACAACAAACAAGGAAACAATCATTCCTAAAGAAGTCCAAAACATGCTAGAGAGGTATAAAGGCATTGTAGTTGAGGAGTTTCCTAACTCCCTACCACCAATCAGAAATATAAGTCATCACATAGACCTTATACTTGGTGCAACATTACCTAAAAAAGCTGCCTACAAGATGACACCCTCTCAAAATGAAGAAATTGTAAAACAAGTCCAAGAGTTATTGGATAAGAGGATAGTAAGGGAGAGTTTAAGTCCATGTGTTGTTCCAACCATCATATCACCCAAAAAGGATGGTAAATGGAGGCTTTGTAAAAATTAAAGGGAAATTAATAGGATCATAATAGGATATAAATTCCCAATGCCAAGGGTTGAAGACCTAATGGATTTCTTAGGAGGGGCATGTTATTTTTCAAAGATTGATCTCAAGAGAGGTTATCACCAAATAAGGATCAGAGAGGGAGATGGATAGAAGACTATCTTTAAGACCAATGAAGGTCTTTATGAATGGATGGTGATGCCCTTTGGGCTATAAAATGCTCCTAGTACATTTATGTACTTAATGAATGAGGTGTTGAAGTCCTTTATTGTTAAATTTGTTGTTGTCTATCTTCATGACATACTTGTGTTTAGCAGGTCAAAAGAAGAACATTTTCAACATTTGGACATGGTTCTCAAAAGTTTACATGAGGAGAAACTCATGATCAACCTGGAGAAATGTGACTTCATGAAGGAGGAGCTAGTGTACCTTAGTTTTGTCATTTCCAAGGGAAGTTTGAAAATGGATCCTTCCAAGATAGAAGCCATTCTTAATTGGCCAACCCCAAGGTTAGTTGGTCATTTTACAAGTTGCCATGGGCTTGCTAGTTTTTATAGAAAGTTCATTAAGAATTTTAGTCATATTTGTACACCTATGATAGATACCATTAAAGGTGGGAGCAAATGTAAGTTTTCTTGGACTAGTGAGGCTGATAGGGGTTTTGAATACTTGAAGAAAAGGGTGGCACAACAACCTATACTTGTTCTCCCTAATTTTAACAAGATATTTACAATTGAATGTGATGCTAGAAATCAGGCCATAGGGGTGGTACTAAGACAAGAACGTAGACCGATGGCATTCTTCTCAAAGAAGTTAAATGATGCAAAGATGAAGTATTCCTCATATGACTTGGAGTTGTATGCTATGGTGTAGGCCATAAAGAAGTTGAGGCATTATTTATTTCCAAGAGATTTTTTTTGTTTATAGTGATAATCATGCATTGAGTTTCTTGAATGGACAAGATAAGATAAATCACTGACATATGAAATGGGTGGAATATCTTCAAGCCTACAGTTTCACCATAAAGCATAAGAAGGGTTAGGCCAATAAAGCAAAAGATGCTTTTAGTAGGAGAACACTTTTTGTAAAAGAAGTACAATTACACAGCATGGGGATTGATTCCCTTAAAGATATCTACAAGGATGATGTTGATTTCAAGGAGGTATATGAGGTTTGCCATCAATTTTCTGATTCATGTCATAATGAATATTCTAAGTATTTATTGTAGGATGGATTTTTGTTTAAAGGGAGGCAATTATGTGTTCCCAAATGCTCCATGAGGAAAAATATCATAAAGGAGAAGCATAGTGGTGGTTTGGGGGGACATTTTGGTCTTGACAAGACCTTAGATCAAGTGAAATGGTTCTATTTTTGGCCTAAGTTGCAGCCAGATATTAGGAATTTTGTGGAAGGTTGTAGCATTTGTCAAAGGGCTAAGGGAACCTCCACTAATGCTGGTCTATATCAGCCACTCCCAATTCCTAGTAGACCATGGGAAAGTGCTAGTACAGATTTTGTGTTGGGTCTACCTAGGACTCAAAAGGGTTTTGATAGCATCTTTGTGGTGTTAGATAGGTTTATTAAGATGGCACACTTCTTGCCATGTAAATGCACTAATTATGCCTCACACATAGCAGGGTTATTCTTCAAAGAAGTTGTGTGGATCCATGATTTACCCTCCACATTGTCATAGATATGGATTCCAAGTTTGTGGGTCATTTTTGGAGAACCTTGTGGAGAAAGCTTGGAACCAATTTGTCCTTTATTTTAGCATATCACCCTTGGACTGATGGCCCAACTAAGGTGGCCAATAGATCCTTAGGCAACCTTTTTGATGTGTCTAACCAAGGAACATGGGTAGGCTTGGGATTTGATCATATCATAGGCAGAGTATGCTTACAATGATTCTACAAATAGAAGGATAGGGAATAGTCCTTTTGAGATTGTCTATTACATGCATCCAAGAGGTATTTTGGAGCTCAGAGATCTACAAGGTGTTGATAGAAGGAGTGCATAGGGAGAAGACTTTTCCATAACCATGAAGGACATGCATGATCGGTTCAAGGAGACTCTACAAAAGAATGTAGACAAGTACAAGGAAAGGGCTGATGAAAAAAGGAGAGATGTGAAATTTGAAGTTGGGGATTTGGTGTTGGCTCATTTGAAGAAGGAGAGACTCCCAAAAGGCCAACCAACCAAGTTGTTGATGAGGAAGATAGGACCATGCAGGATAGTGCACAAGTTTTAAAAAAATGTATATGAAATTGAACTACCCCCAGGTCTAGCAATCTCTCCAATCTTTAATGTTTATGATTTATTTCCATATAAAGGCTCTATGGTTGTAGGTTTTGATGTAGGTATGATAGAAAATGAAGATGATGATTGGGTTAAGAGTTTCTCTCCTAGCCAACCCTTACAACTTGAGTGTAATTTGGACACCAAGGAGGTGAAAAAGACTAGGAGAAATACCTACAAAGAGTGCCCTATCAAATGGTGTGGCCTACTTGATGTTTATTCCACATGGATGACTAAAGAATACATTCGAAAGCATCATAATTCTGTAGTAGACCTAGTTCCTCAAGAGACTTGAGTTCTTTCTACCCCAGGTGTATGGTGCAGTAACACCTGGGATCTCATTATTGATCACAAGTTTCCTTGCGATGTTTTTTTATTTTGTTTTGATGTAATAAGGTCCTATTGACCATTTCATGTTGTTTCTAGTCATATGTAATCATTTTGTATGGTTTTGACTCCATTCAGGTCTTGTAGTCCTACTAGGTCATGATTGGGTCAACCTTGGTCAAACAAGTCCAAGGGGGTCATAAATGGTTGTAGATTATTTTTTTGGTCTATTTAGATCCATTTTGATATGGAAAAGTGATTAGGAGTGATTTTTGAGTCATATTGGCTTTTTGAGCAAAAGTTGTCAAGTTGCTCAAAAGTTGCATTAGCAATTTTTACACTTTTTGTGTCAAATCATGCTCCCAATGGATAACTGATTTGAAAGGTGGTTAGAATCCATTGGGATGATTTAAAATGATTAAAATATGCCTTCCCTTGGTTGAGGCAAGGTTTTTGGTGCTTTTGTTGGTGAAAGTTCAATAAAATAACTCTGATTTCTGTAATTTTCTAATGTTTTTCTCTAGAACAGTCAATTTGTATAGATCCTTATGACCTGAAAGTGGCATAATTGGAAAGAGGGGAGAGTTATATTTCATTTTATTCTGGTCTAGGATCAACCCATTAAGTTTGGAGGGAGATATTGCATTTTTACTAAAATCAGTCTGGAAACCCTCTTAACCTAGGGTTTGGGCACAAAAACCAACATAAATCCCATGTCCACTATGGGAAAATCTAGGAATTGGTGGAATATTATGTTTTTGTGTTTCCTTAAAGATTATTTTGGTTGCAGGTTGGAATTAGGAGTTTGGATGGAGATGTGTGATGCCCTAGGCCTAGGAAAGTGACTTAAGGCTGCAATAACTGGAACATCAGAAGAAATTGACCCCTTGAATGCCTAAATATGATGTAAATGGAATTTTAGAGGCTGAATACAATTGTTGGTGCTCTGAGTTGGATATTGGGGAGGTCCTTGGAGTGGAACTTGTGTGGGGAAAGGTTGTTTGTGAAGCCTAAAACTGTCACTATTTTAGGACAGTCATAGAAGTCCTTTGTAAAACTTTCTAAAAAAATTTGTGTTTCCTTGTTTTGGTTGAAACCAATCCTATTTGGTTTCCTTGGAAGGTTATTAGTTTGTTAAGACCTTGGTTTTTTGCAAATCCCCATTGGGATGGCTTCTAGTCCTTGTCACCCAGATAGGTACAAGACACCATTTTCTTGTCTCTCAAGCATTGTGAAGTCAAGGTAAGTTGTTTTTGGGGTGTCATAAGTGTCTCAAACATTTCCAAGTCATTAGTTCCATGGGGTAAATGTGTTAAGGCTTTTCTACCCCAAGAAGTGCATTTTCTTGTCAATTAGGGGCTCGGGTGTAAGAAGGGCTGAAGGGGTTATAAGATTAGATGATTCCATTGAACTCTTAGAGTTGAGATAAGTGGTTTGGACCTTCCTTGTGCCTCTACATCACTAAATGAACAAAATTTGAACCCTGCCATCACGCTATGATGAAAGCAATGGAGTAAAGACCTTGCAGGGTGACTTTAACAAGTGAGGAAATGCTTCCCCGCTATCCTACAGGGGTGAAAAGCTTAAAGGAAATAAAGAAAGAGGATAATATGTGATCGCATACTATGTGGGATAGTGGGATAAGTGTTTTTCTATCCTTGTTAACCCACAGGTAAGCAAGGCATTTAGAAAAATAACACGAGATTGCAGGGCACTGTTTTGCCTTCCCCCCTATCCCATGAGTGTCTTAAGGGCAAGAAAGGAGCATTGCAGGGGAGTTAAAAATAAGGAGTAATGAAGCCCCGCTATCCCGTGAGGTAATTAGAGATTAAAGGAAAATGGTGTGGGGAGGTAAAATAGAAAAGGGAATATGATTCCCATTATCTCGAGGCAAGGCAAAGAGCACATTGAAGGTCATGTGGGATACCGAGTGGCAAGGAAATATATAGACCCCGCTATCCCACGTGGGTCCTATTTTTTCATAAAGATAGTGAAATTAAAGATATGAATAATCAAAGGTGGTAGAGTGATTAAAGGGGGGAGCCATGTCAATAGTCAGAGGCATCAACACAAAATCTAGGTTGTTCATTTGAGGATTAACAGTAGCATTTCAATCTCTAAGGCCACAAACTTGACGAAGCTTGCACATATGGAGTAATGGTGATTCAACTGGGGGAAATAAAGGTAGAATTAAAAGCATAGTTTCCCTTTAGCCTGTGATCAAAGAGTGAAGCATAGAGCGAAAAGGTGAAGCAGAGCAACTAGAGTGATCAAAGCATTACCAGAGCTTTCAACAACACCCATTTGTGTCCAAAGTAGTAAGTCAATTTACATAATCCTTCTCTCTTCTTTTGTAGGGAAATCTAGGAGTATTTGTGTGTGAATTAGAGATTTCTCAACTTAGGTTTAGAGTGAAGGACCACCTGTGTAGGGTTTCCTATTATAATTTGTTGTTTTAGATATAGTGATGGCTTTCCTAAGTGAGAAAATTGTTCCTATTGCTTCTGAAGAGGCTCCCAACCTAAAACTAGCTTTGCCAACTAGAAATTACCCATGCAATCCCTTTGGAAACCATTCCACCAATTCATCTCATTGCTAAAAAACCCACAAAGGAGAGGAACCCTTTGGTTTCTTCTTAAGCCCCTCAAACTGGTGAACCAAGTGCAACACCCTAGCAAGAAGCTATCGAACCCAAGAGAAAGAGAGCTATAAAGAAGGTCAATGTAGTATCCTCTGACAGGGAGGCTTTTGAGAAGCCAAGCCCTACCCCAAAAGCTTGAAATCCCACCCCCAAAAGAAGAAAAGCTTCCCCCACAGAGCCATCAGCACAATCATCTACATTGGCTACTGAAAATCTACAAGGAGGATCTAACCCTCAAGAGGAGGCCTCTAAACCCAAGATAAGAAGGGATCTTACAAAGAAAGCCACACCCACAACAACAATGTCATCAGGACAGACCATTGTAGTAGACCCCACTCCTTTTGCTACTAAAATTCTATTTGAAGGTCAATATGAGAAAGTAGAGGATGTTCCATCCACATCTATCCTTGCCAAAACTCATAAGGAAATTGTTAAAGAATTGGAGGAAAAATTGGAAGCTGAAGAGAAAAAGAAGAAGTGGGAACCTTAAAGCCTCAATTAGGATCTTTTAGAAATTTTCAAGGGGTCTACCATGATTGAGAACTTGAAGACCAATTTTGGAGATAAGAGTTCTCAGTGTAGGGATGCCCACACCACTGAAAGGGGGTGAGATATCTTCCACTTTTTCTATGGAAACAAGGACAAGGTAACTCATTTATCAAATCCATGGAACTTGAATTTGTTAAAGATAGTAGTTCCTAATGTCTTTGTCAAACCACTATTAATTATGGAACTGGCAAAGCATTATCACCCTGAAAGCATGACTATGAGGACAACTACTAGCCACATCCTTCTAGATATATCCATAAATGCCATAGTTGAGTGTTTTGAGTTGGGCAAGACAACCCTCACCAAAATAAACAAGAATAGGTTGGAAGAAGAGTATGCTTCCAAGAAGAATATCTATAGGGGAAAGATATTTCCCCTCTATATGAAAAGAATGTTCAAAGGAACCAAAAGTTACCTTTTTTACTCTGAGAAGGAGCCATTTGAGCTGCAAATTTTTTTAGATTATTTTGTAAGGATATACTATGCTTTATGCCAAGTATTATGGGAAGATTGTGGACTAACAAGGATGCCAATATATTTTATAGTCATGGAAATGAGAATCTAGTTCCTTGAAACTAGTTAGCTATATGATTTTATCACATATATTGAAGACAAGTTGCATGAGAGCTTAATGGTTGCCAGGGATTTAAAGGAGAATTTAAAATTCAAATATTATTCTTTTATTTGCCATTTTATTCTTTTTCAGAATAGGACATAATGGGATGATGCACTAAAAATAAAGAAGTTTGATCCCAGGATAGGGGAAAGATGGCCAGTTCAAAGATGGACCCAAATTTGGGACAAGAAGTCTAGATTTACAGACTACAAGGCCTTGTGTGATCATTTTGTGATGAAGGTCCTAGGGATGATGGGGGTTAGGATCCCAAGGCTCCTTGTGCACATTGCCAAAGTTTTGAGGATGAAGGATGCCAAGAAAAAAAACACAGTGTATTCGGAGGGGGCCTTCTCCCATGACTTTGGTGATTTTTTCTTCTATGCAAATTGCACAATAATCTGGGTCTATGGATTCTCCTAGCCACCATATATTCTACCAGTGATAGTCCTTCTATGACTTGCATTCATAGAGCTAATGTGGCAGTTGATGTGGATGGAGAAGGAACTTGTTAGAACAGAGAAGAAGGGGCATCATCTTCCCAGGTCTATAGATTTTGATGACTTTATTATGGGATCCAACACACTCAAGCAGGTACAAGGCTTCTTGGTGAGAAATTTTAGGCTCAAAGTAGGATAAGTAAGAAATTTTGATCCAGAAGGATATACTCATGATTTGAGGATACAAAAGTTTAGGGTGAGAGGTTACTCTCACCAATTCAATGAAAGGGAAGATTTGATAAAAAATGTTATCCCTACAAAGACTATACAAAGAAGAGGGAAATGGAACTTAATTCAGAGTCTGGAAAAGGAGAGAAAAGAAAAGGACCCTAGCTTCCAAGGGTTTTGTTCCCATATCCAGAATGACCTTGCAAGAATGATGAGCAAGGTGTTACACTACAATGACATTCTTTCTTCAGAGAAGAAAAGAAGAGATGGCAGACAGGCTGAAGATAAATTGGAGGAGAGTCTGACATGTGAGCCCTCTGAATCAAAAGGAAAGGCACCCCTCACTGAAGGGTCTTCTTAGGATGTCCCATCACAACCCTAACCACAACAAGAGCTCCCTGCAAGGAAGGTAGAAAAAGGAAAACCAAAGCTCTCTGACTTTGTAGAAGTTATTGAGCCTGAAATTGATGAAAATGTCAGGCCTCCCTCTCCACCAAGGGACACTTTCCAAGATGACAAAGCAACTAAGGTGCTTGTAGACCTTGATAGGTCTCTCATTCCAAGCACCATCCCATTGGAAGAAGCAAATGATGAAAGAATAATTGCTTCAATGCAATTTATGATAGATGATGATTTTGTAAACACCCCTGAATTCAAATCATTTTGGATGAGGGAGAAATTGAAATATTTGTTTGAAGAAGAGCTCCAAAATTTTGAGAGGGACAACATTAAGTGCACCTTAGAGGAAGGAAGTGACTTGGTGAGAAAGAGTAACATAATGCTCATCCCGAGGTGGGATTTGGAGAAAAGTTTCTTATTGGACCAAGTCATGAAACAAAGGGACCCAATATATGCTCAAGAATTTGGTGAGCATGGGTCGGGGGTTAATCCAAGTATAAAGGCTTTTCCACTTTGGTCAAAAGATCCAAGAAATAATAAGCCTGCTCTATTATATGGAATTGAGTAGAAGGTGGAGGATGCAATGATTAGAACCCTGGCAGACACCTCATCTATTGAGGCAACAACAATTACCTATCATGCTGCACATTTTGCAAAGTTGGCAGCAGAGGAGGATGAGAAAAAACATGGAATTTTGAGAAACCGACATTTGTCTCTTACACATGACCATAATAAGTTATTTATTGAAAATGTAAGACTAACAAAGGAGCTGGCCAAGAGAGACATCGAAACCTAGACATGACCTAAGCCTAAAGATTTTGAGAAATTAAAGGAGGACCTTTAGAGGGCAAAGGATGAGGTTGAGAATAATTATTTTGAGAAGAAAATATTCAATTTTGCAAGTCTCCAATAAAGTCATTAAGAAATTGAATGAGGTGCATACCTATTTTTCTTCGATGTCACGCCTCCTCAACAAATTGGATGATATTATTTTATTCTTTCAACCTATTAGGATTGTTGGCATAATTGGCATAACTGATGTAGTTGAAGTTTGATGACTGAATTGGTAGAGGATAGAAGACTATTTGTGATGAAGAGATTGAGATTTTGTGATTAGATGACTTGATCAGTTATTTGTATTGTCAATGATGGCAACCAATGATTAATGATGTTATTTGATGTTTGGTTTGTCATCTAAGTGATTTATTCTATTGGAGATAGGGTTTATAGATAATATATAGAAGACTGTGAAATAGGACTTTAACCGATATATGAAGAGATGTTTTACTTGAATCGGATGATTGGTGATTTGCGGTTTGGAATGCAAGATTTTATCATGGAAATGAGTATTTGACTAGAACCACATCTTGTGATGACTATCGAAAGGCATGTTTCTAATTTCTAATCAAGTCTTGCCATGGTTTTAGTAGGGTTTTAGAACCAAAGAAGAAATCATAAAACTGATAATTATTTTTGGTTTGGCAGTGATCAACATCAAGTCTACATATTGATGATAACATGGTACAAACCACATGAAGTGTTTGAAAGATGTTTTGATGCATTTGGAGAGTGAATTTATTGGGAATGTGCAAAGTGCTTAGCGGAATGAGCTAAGGGTTTGACTTTGTACCAGATCAACTTGCCATGATGACTTACAATCAATCAACAGTTGATATTGATTTTCAATTGATTGTAATGATCCATATGATGATCTGTAATGAGTTGTAAAGATCTATGATGGTCTATGATGTAATTTAGGGTTTAGTGGCCAACCTAGGAGAAAGCATTATTTATGTTGGCTTAGTTGATGTTCATTGTATCAGTGGTCTTATAGAAGAGTGTGAAGCCATACTAGAGAAGAGTGAGATCTTCCTAAGTGTTGCAGATAGATAGACCATAACTAGATCTAATTTAGCAAGCTTAGAAGTGCAAGTAACATATCACTTTTTCACTATTGTTCTCTAACAATTACATAAAATTAAATCCCTTAACTAGGTAGGTCATGACAGGCCTTAATCTAGTAAACCCCCTAACATGGTAGCTCTCAAAAAGAGTGGTAAATCCTCTCGCGAGGTTGATCCTAACAAGTCATTAAGCTCCTAACCAAGTTGCACATCCAAATCCCTTAACCAGGTGACTCTTAACAGAGTCTTCTCCTAACAAGGCATATTGTAAGCTCCTAACAGGGCATACTTCAAAAGAGTACAAATATTTGTGGGTACTAACTCCCACCGTGGTTTTTTTCCCTATTTGGGTTTCCACGTCAAAAATATGGTGTTCATATGTGGAATGATTTTCATGTGATGTTATTGATTACTAGTACTATTTATAGTTTATTCATTATTTCTGAATACACTGAGTATAGCAGTTTATCAAAGATTTATCAATGGTTACTAGTACTATTTAATGAAATGGCATATGTGGTAAATGAAGTTAGATTTTTTGTAAGTTTGATTTGGGTTTAATGTTTGAAATTGGTGTTAATACTGATTCACCCCCCCCTCTCAGTATTAACCAGATCCTCACAAAATTAACTATTGGGAATTGACACTCATTGGATTCATTTTGTTGTCATTGATGGCAACAAGATCAGATGGAAGTCATATACTAGCACTAAGAGGCATATACTGACAGATACTAGCTTTGGAGCATTCAGGGCTACAGCGGCACCGACATCAAGGAGGATTTACTTAATAAATTATTTTGTAATTATTGTCAAGGCCAACATTGAATATCTTTTATAAATGTATTGTAAGCTGACATAAGGCATATTATTTGTAATGGGTATATAGGTCAGTCTGCTAGGTTATTTTGATGAAGATAAAAAATGTGTGGATATAGGACAATATAGCAGAACTGTATAATGTGAAATATATGTATGAGGATCATTTTGTATGAAAATTTTATATCATGCAATGATCTGTAGATAGCTTGAAAAAGCATTCTTGGGGGAGAAGAGATACTGGTAGTAGTTCAGGTTTTATGAACCGGTACAGAGCAGAGCTAGAACTAGAAATCTATTTGGCATAGCAGATGCATTCTTGAGTTCATCTTCAGTAATTTACTTTAGCAGAAAGATTTTAGTCAGTGACGCTCTTTAGTGATGAGCAGTATGCTCTAGGCAGTGTGCCTTCCTACATGTGCAGACCCCTATTATATGCAATATCTTTTCATATGGCTAGTGAACTGATATTGTGGGTCACAAATCCCACCATGGTTTTTCCTCTTTGAGGTTTTCCACATATAAATTTTATGTGTTATGGTGTTCATTTATGTGCATGGTTTATTTGCTTCTTGTTATATGTTTATTTATTTACCGGTTTATGTGTGTATGGTATAAAAGGATAAAAATTGTTCATACTGGTAGAACACTGATTCAGCCCCCCTCTCAATGTTCTTGGATCCCAAGAATTGGTATCAGAGCTTGGTATCTTAGAATAAGTTTAACAACTTGAGTAAGATCCTGAAACAAAAATCTTTGAACATGGCTATGGAGAAGCAACTTGAGATTTCTCTTGAGGATTATGATATTGAAAGGATGAAGAACTTGAAATTGCAAGAAGAATTGAATTCTGCAAATGAATTCATTTTGATCCTACAAGAAAGGTTATCGTCTGCTCAAGCCAAGAGAAAAGAACTTTTGCAAAAACTGAATGATGAGGATAAGAATGCTCTTAAGGAACAATGTCAGAAACTAAGTCAAGTAAACATGCCCATGAAGAATGAAATGCAAGATCTGACTATGAGGTTATCAAAAGATATTGAGGATAGAAAGAAGAAGGAAGATAATCATGTTATATCTCTAAAGAATAAATTTGATGAATGTGGCAGATTAACTCATGAGAATAATTTGTTGAGAACTGATTTGGCACACTCCCAGAACAATAAACAAGAACCTGAAAGACAAATAACTACTCTGAGAGATGATCTGACTACTACAAGTGAGTATAAAGAAAAGTTTAGGATCAGTGCTACACAATTGGATGACATATTGAAAAGACAAAGACAGATTGATGATTCTAGAGGACTTGGATTTGTACAAGGTGAAAGCTTTGGTACTACAAATGAAGATCAGACAACCGGTATGCAGAACTCATCAGAACAGAGAAAACCGGTAAGGAAATCTAATGCTTATAAATTCAATGGTAGATGTTTTGTTTCCAACAATTTGGGCATATGGCTAAACAATGTAGAAATAAAGAAAATCAAAACTACAATTATGTTCCTAGTCAATGCACAAATTGCAAGAAATATGGTCATAGATTAGAATATTGTAGAATGAATGTTAAATGCCATGCATGTGGAAAGTTTGGATATTTTGCTAATATTGTCAGTCAAGAAATGATACTAGGTATGTCAAATAAATTCAGAAGAACAATGTTACATGTTATGCATGCAATAAAATAGGTCATATTGCTAAGTATTGTAGAAGCAAGACTCAACCGGTTAATAATGATAAAGATAATGAGAAAGGAAAGAAGAAGGTAGATGAAATACAACAAGATCACACCAAGAGATGGGTTAGAAAATATGAAGAACCAAATGGAGATGGATCTACACCGATAACTCCACTAGTAGAACAGGGTATTCCTCCATCAACAGTAAATTCCATCGGTAACTAAGACATAAGCCTTAGGGGTTCACAAGGTCATTGCTAAATTTTGCATATTACCTTGGAAGAGATCTAAGGAGATCTGGAAGAGATTTGGAGAATTGTGTTCATCATCGATGAAGGTTCACCCGACACATGACTATGAAACTGATATCTGTAGGGTTGTTGGTGAAGCATTTATTACAAAAAATTAGGGTTTTATTTGCTGATTAAAGAGGGCAAGTGAAATCATTTTCACTCACTAAGCATTCAAGCATTCAGAGCAAAGAAAAGGCGAGTTAAGAGCAAGAAAAAGCATTGTGAAAGGATTTCAAGTAGTTATCTAAAGCACTAAATCTTCCACCGGGGTTCACTCTCAGGTATTTTTTGAAATGGCATCTAGATCTTCAGCTCCTACTTTCATTACAAATCCCACCATTGTCGAAGTCAAGGATAGGTTAAGGTCAATATTTAAGGAGGTTCCCGAAATTTCTAAAAAGGAAGACTCTATGGGAGCATTTTCTAGGGTTCCTGATGGCGTAATGTATGTTGAAGATGTGAGGGCATACATTCACTGCACCTTGGAGGATTGGGCATAGGGGACATCAAAAGCATGTATCAATGCATGATACTAGGAGACTTCGGAATCATCAAATCATAATACAAAGTAATTGAGGATCTAGGGTTAACCGATATTCTGTACATACCAGAATTCAAAGATGAGGTTATCAGATACGTTCTGAGCATGGCTCACAATGAATTTATTTGGCTACATAGGCCTTACATGATTATGAAGGAGGCTATTTAAGCAGTCACCGACTTACCCAAAGTTAGACAAGAACCTGGAAAGAAAGTTTCCAACAATGAGGTTGAAAAACTCACTGGTGCAACGTTTGATAGCAGATCACTGAGGATAAGCACAATCACCGACACTGATGTCAAATTTGCAAGCATGATAATAGGTTACAAGGTAACTCAATCTAACTGATTGAATTGTATTGCTAGTTCATGTATTCATGTTGAATATCAGATGCTAAGGAATAGTGTGAAGTATGATTTATGTGAATGGATGACAAGTGAATTGATGTTTAACCTTGGTAAGATCAAAGGAATCAAGAAAGGAACTTTTAGATATGGAAATTTGATTGTTTGTTTAATGCTTTACTTCCTGAATGAGATACCCAGTTTAGGGAAGAAGCATTGGGCTCATGACATACCAGTAGGTATGTAGATCAAGGAAGCAATCATAAGTCTTGGTACTAGCAGAGATGAGAAAATTTGGGGGTATTTCAAGACATTCCAAGAAAACAAGAGGCAAAGGGAGAGAATATCAAAGAACTTTGTGGAGAAGTATTCCACCAATATTTGTTTTATGGTAAAAACTAATGAAACTCTTATGGAAACAGTTGAACCAAGGACAATAGGACTGACAGAGCTTGGATATGAGGTGGATGATAGAATTTTTGAACTCTATGGAAAAATGTTGTTAGATGCCCCAGTAGATGATAAAATAGAGCATTTTGGTACAACAGGAGAGAAGGCTCTTGAAGTGAAAACCAGTTTTAACAGGAAGAGAAGAGAGAAGAAAATAGAAAAGATGTTTGCATATGTACAAGATGTAATTTATAAGATAGATACTTAGCTGGGTTCAGGATCCAAATAGACAACTAAACCGACAAAGGATGGTACTTCAGAAGTGAAGAAGTCACAAGTTCACATTTCCCCTATCACTTCTGATTCTGATTTTGAGGATAATTAACCTATGGCTTTTAGAAGGGTACAAAGAAAGAATGTGGTACAACCACCGGTAGAGAAGAAGAAGGCAGAGCCTAGGAGGAGACTTTTTAGAAAGACAACTAAGCCTACTGCACCTCCACCACCGGCAAGGAAGCCTATGCAAAAGAGGAAACCAGTCATATCGGCAACCACAAGCAAAAAGAAGAAGGGTGATGTTACTGAAACCGGTAAGACCACAATGACATGTGCTGAGCTTATTGATGAAATTACAAAAGATGGAATATTGAAAAATGTATCAAAGTATTATGAAGATTTAGAAGAGAATGAGCAAAATGAATTAGAAGAGGCTATTTTGTTGTATATAGACATTTATAAGAAAGCCTTAGTTGAAATTTTGAAGGAGATACCTTTATCCTTGTATAATAAACTTGTGGATACAAGACTTGACACTGTAAAGAGAGATAGGGAGATTAAGGAAGTAACACTTTTGGAAATGTGTGGTGCTATAAATAATAAAAAAATGAAAAGATGCATAGATACTGCAAACATGACAGTTTTCAGTAGTAAACCTCGACAGATAAGCCTTATGATGGGAAGATTAAATGAGGTGATAAAAGAGACTAGTAAGGGATGGACCAAATTCTTTCAGAAAAAACCCAAGTTTTCTCACATCTCAAGAAGAATTTGCAAGGGCAACAACTTCCACCATTCCTGACAAACCAAAGGGGAAAGGTATTTTGGGCAGTTCAACTCCAATTTTGACACAACCGACAATAACTATAGATATTTAGACACAACCGATAGTTAAGGAGAGTGTACAATATGTACCAACATAGATGATTTTTTAGCAAGGAAATGTACAAGACACTGTAAATATTATGGATAATATTCCACAAGCAGTAATTGACACTACACCAAGTGGCAAAACCACTAGTAAAAAAGAGGCTGATATGGATAGGGTAAAAGCAACCGAGTCCATACTATCAGTTAAAACTAATACCCCAGCAAAGGTTTTGGCAATTGACACTTCTCTGATTGAGAAGAAATTAGTCTCTGAGTTGAGTCCAACTGAATTGATGATGATGGCTACTCAGACATTACTAAAGGAATGTACTACAGATAAAGAAATAATTGATCAATCGATCATAATGTTGCATAGATTAATACCTGACTGTCAGATTGAAGATGGAGCAAGCCATTCCAACAAGCTCAAGACTCTAACAGAGCACATCTCTAACAATTGTCAATCTCTGAGGCAAATTGCAGATCAACAGGCTTTGGATAAATTCACAGCAGCTAAAAGAATAGTTTTTTATCAGATTATAGAAACAGAGAAGAAGAAAATTGAGGACAAATTTATTCCTATTGAGGTTTGTTTAAAACAATGTACAAATATCTACAAAGTGTGTTGTAACATAGAAATTCTTACGGCTAATGTCGATAGTAGATTAAAGGAGTTATATGATAAGATAGCTAAAATTTCTAATTCTTTTGATAGATTGACTACACTTGTCATGCCCAAACTTTTGGGCAAAAACACACACAACAAAAAAAAATTTGAAACACTTAATTATTTGCAACCTATGCTTAATTAGATGTGACAACTTAACAGGTTGTTCCAAGCGGAATCTTAAATTATAATAAAACGTTTTCTAACGTGAGCGATGAATAGTACAAATTTACCTAGAAGCTTTAGGTTTCTATAAAACTCCTAGATGACAAAGTTAGGATATTCCTAACATATCGAATTATGATAACTCCTATAATCAAATGGAACAAAATGATTTTTATAAGGACAATAATAAATTCATATCGAATGTCCCTTTTATTGTAGTTGCAAATTATAATTCTTAATTAGATCGACTTCTACTAAATAGGCATTAATATAATTACTTGCTTCAATAATAATTATTTATCTCCTAACATGTTTCCTCCATCCGTGATAATACATCCTTCCTTTATAACTTGATTAAATCTTGCGTCTATAAATTAATTATTAATATTATTTTAACGTAATAATAGTAATTAATACAGAAAATGAAAATTGAAGTGTCAAACGTTAAAATGTTAGATGCTTTATTTAGTATAAGATTCCATCTAGGCTAAATGAATTCGCAAGATCGAGATCTAGGACTTATTTTCAAATATATATAATTCCACCATGATATCCTCTTCCAAAGAAATTATTATTATCCCACCAATTAATTAAATATATAAATTTATTAAGCACAAATCTCTAAATTAATTGACAAGAGATACTATCAATCTCAAATAATCTTTTAATTACACGAAGCATTAATTATATCAAATCTAATATTTGGACTATTAACAACTTAGTATTTAGGGAGCGATAAATATAATGCATTTAAAATTCGTGTAGAGGTTAAAGTAACCTTTATTAGCATTTGCTTCCTAACTCTAGTTTATGTTGACCAAATAAATGATTCCCTAAGGTCAAAATACTAGTAAAGAACCTATTAATACATGCTAATAAAATAAAACCCAATAGTTTTCAATTGAAAACTAGTAACATATATATATACATACATATATATATATATATATATATATATATATATATATATGTATGTATATATATATATATATATGTATATATATATGTGTGTGTGTGTGTGTATATATAGATACTTATAAGCTTTTATATAGCCTAAATGTAATATATCCCTATATACCCTATCTAGAAAATGCCTTATCTAAGTTCACTATTATATGTATACTTTTTATATATATATAATTAACATATGTATAAATTAGCACTTATATGAATTTATTAACTTAAGAAATTTAAATATAAACTATTAGTATTCAAAAGTATATATGGGATACCCTATTCAAAATTTGAATTGGGTTTCCCCCCTTTTCTTTTATTTCACTTAAACCATTTAATATTCGTAACCCTAAATTTAAAGTTACATTTACCACACATATTTTATTTAAATCTATTCTAAGTTTGCCCTAACCCAAAATTTGGATTAGGGCATGTGTGTTTTGCTAGTTTGGAGGAGCCATGGCAGAGGAGAAGTTTTTTTTTGAGCGACCGCAAGGTTTAATGGAGGCCGCGAGGTGCACAGAGGGCGGTGAAGGTCTTTCACAGTGGGGGGGGCAGTGGTGGAGGAGACCTTGGGGGCTCCCCGCAGGGATGGCCACAGCCGTGCCTATGGATCACGGCCCATAGTGCGGCCTTGGCCATCTCTGTGGGACGCGGCCCGCAGCCCGGTTGCACCGCCACTAGGGGGTGCCGCCCATAGGGGGGGGCGAAGCCTCCCCGACTGTGGTGGTTGCGGCTGCCACTAGGGGCCGAGGCTCCCCGTTTTGGTTTTTTTTTTATTTAAAAAAATAATTTTAGTGCTCCTTTTTTTTTATATATATATTTTTTTTAAATACAAAATATATAATATATAAATATATATGTATATATATATATATATTTATGTATATATATATTTATATTTATATTTATATATATATCTTTCTGTGGTATAAAAAAGTTTTCCCTTTCTTTTTAAAAAAAAAGAAGTTTCACAAACAGAGAAATAAATGTGAAGTTTTATATATGTATATATATTTATATCTTTATATATATACATATATATACACATTTAAGCAATCTATATATATTTTTTAAAACCTTTTTGAATCATGCATAAATTATTAAAATATTGACAGCATGATAATAGGACAAAATTTCTTTTATTTACTTTAAACAATTTGTTTATATTTTTTTTTCTTTTCTAAAATCACTTAAAGCAGATTCTCAAAACTGACAGATTTAAATAAGCATTTCTTTTTCTATTGAAAATCTATTTGCTAACTTTAGAGATGGATTATTAATTCTAGATTTATTTACTGCAAATAAATAAAGTGACAGAATTTAATAAATTTTAACAGCAACTATTAAACCATGATATGTATTTGGAAATAAATAATTAGGACTAAATGCTTTAATATTCTCTTACTGACATGCAAGTTTATTACTTTACTCATTTCCATTATTTTACTATGCATAAGGAGATAAAATGATCTTTTATTTTCAAAACTAAAATGCATACAACAAATATTATTTCATTAACTATAGGAACTTAATCCAAAGATAAACATTTCATTTTGCAACAAAATAATACTTAATAAAAATAATAATGCATTTCTTTAAAGTGTATTTTAAATACAATATAGCCAGCAATACAAATGGGTGAGATATCCAACTAGCCTCTCATTTCTATTAAATGAGGACTTTAAATAAAATGAATGCATTTAAAAAAAATAAAAAAAAACAACATATAGTTCTTCCTTTATATTGCTACAACTAAAATATGGTATTCCATTCTTTAATCATTTTCTGCAAATCAAGCAACCTACAAATAAATCATAAGGTTTTGACCATGGAGTGCTCACCTCCCAGCCTAGGCTTACTAGAAGCCACCCCCGAGCTTGGAGAACCAAGCCCTAGATAGGTTACACACATGTGAACACATCAAGCAAGGCAAAAACATACAACAAACACTTTCCCAACGTAGGGCTACACTTCATCACAAAATGTGATGTTTTTACATGGGTGGTAGTGGACCAAATACCTTGAGGAGACTACAAGAATAGTAGATCACAAAGCCACCTCATGGAAAACAAAGATATATCACAAGTTCATTAACCCCACATTCCTTATGCCCCCCCAAGGCATTCATGCCATACTTTCTCCCCTTATGACCCCCAAATGCACAAACCAGGCCATGCAGCAAGGGTCACATATACACCCCTTGAGTTCTCTCTCATAAAGAGAGTATCTCACTCGAGTACTGTCAAACTCCTACCACCCACAAGACCATCCTACTCTCCCAAGAGTAGAAGGCCTTGGTTACTCCCAAATCACAGGAAATGCATAAAAGAATAAAAGAAAGGTTGCATAATAATTTTTACAAAAGAAAATACAGGACAACAACTTTTTTCATTCAAACAATCTTTCCTACATAAACATGCAACTTAAAAAAAAGGACAAAAGAAGAGATGAACCAACCTTCAATCTTCCCAAATATTTGCTAGAACTAGTTTGAGGATGAGCAGCCCAAATCCACAAATCTTCCCTCTACACTTAGCCAAAATTCTATCCCAAAACTATTCTTTTTTCCAAATTGCATGATCTCCAAAAATGGAGAGTGGGTGATTACCCACAAAATCTCTCATTCTTGCCTAAAAAGACCTCAGTGAGAGTTCTCACCGGTTTCTAAAATTGAAAAGGGAAAAAGTAAGAAAAAGTAGAAAAGGATCTCACATCAAAAAGGAAGGTTATCTAACCTAGATGACACCTTCTAATTTCAATTTTTGCTCACCTTAGGAAACCCACTTTTTGAGGTGACTAAACAATCACATGCCTAAAAATACTCCTAACCCATAGGTATACCTTATGGGCTTTAGGAAACACCTTTAAACTACCCCTAGGAGTCCATTTGACCCCTTATAAACCCATCTAAAGTTAACTTTCGGGTCAAACCTGAGTTGACCATTCCAAAGACTCTCTACCCAAGGAAATTTTAGAACCACATTCAAATGTTTTTAAAAAGCTATAGTTGAACAACTCCCTCCAAGAGACAAGTCAAAAATCAAGACATAAAATAACACATGTGTCAAGTGACACAATAAAATACATTACAAAATTACACATGAAATTTGTCTTTTATTGGATTTACACAAATTAATAAATTTGATTTAACACACATGCAACATTTACTTTCACAAATAAAATATGATACATAAGGGGTGTTGTCTCTCCAAATAGACAACCCCTGGCTTTACGAATTTACATAGGTCTAGGTTTGGTTCTCCGTAATATTTCCATGGTCACATGGATAATTTTCCTGTGCATCGCAATTACATATTAGTAATTATAAATAACCTCATATAATATTAAACACATGAATAAGAATACACATCAAACACTCTGCATACAATTTACATTTAAACAAATCGATATATCTTATATCCAAATAAATCCACATAAGCAATTATCATAATCTTCATAATTTTGATCCATACATAAGACATGCATCCTATTTCTAACATCATAGTAAAGTCCTACAAATCCAATAATGACATACATCATCTCAAAGTTATCCTATTCTAGAATCATATAAAGTTATGTATCCATAACACATCAAAATGTACACCTCAAGGTGAAATGATTCTGTAACCTAGTTCAATTACTTTTCTCAACAATCTATCCGTTTAACATAGCCCATCCTATTGAATTATAGAATTTATTAGTAAGGTCAACCATGGTCAACTGAGTTAACCAGAGCTTGATCGGGGAGGGGCTCTACAGCACTAACCACATCTGTTGATGGACAAATTTTTTCCTTCAAGAACCAATTTTTTTCTTTTGAGAAGGAGAGAGATAAAATCATGTGAAGAGAAAGAAGTCTAAGAGGACTAGTAAGTCCTAGATTAGATTCAATAGGTGTTCATAAGAGAGAGTTCATGGACATGATAGCTAAACCCACACTGGAAGATGTCCAAGAGAAGGAAACACTTGCTCACTTACTAAGTGGACTAGAATCCATTTCTAATACTTTCAAAACCGGTCAGGATACATATCTTCAGTTATTGAAAAAGGCATACCTAGAAATCTTGAAGATGATTAAGCTCCGATGAAACTAACAATATTCATTTATTCTTTTATTCTGAAATTCTTTCAAATCTTTCTCTGGTCTTTGGAATTAATGTCAAAGGGGGAGTATGCATATATGTGAAAAATATCAGAGAATGCTAGATAAAAACACATGGGAAGGATATCAGGATATTAGATGGAATGTATTGCTTAGGGGGAGCATACCGGTAGGGAATTCATTTTTCACATGAGTGTTGCCATCAATGCCAAAGGCAGAGATTGTTGGAAATTGACACTCGTTGGATTCATTTTGTTGTCATTGATGGCAACAAGATCAGATGGAAGTCATATACCAGCACTAGGAGGCATATACTGGCAAATAATGACTTTGGACCATTCAGGGCTACACCGGCACCGACACCAGCATCAATACTTCATTGGAAGCCGACATCAAGGAGGATTTACTTAATAAATAATTTTGTAATTATTGTCAAGGCCAACATTGTATATCTTTTATAAATGTATTGTAAGCCAACATAAGGCATATTATTTGTAATGGGCATATAGGTTAGTCTGCTAGGTTATTTTGATGAAGATAAAAAATGTGTGGATATAGGAAAATATAGCAAAACTGTATAATGCAAAATATATATATGAAGATCATTTTGTATGCAAATTTTATATCATGAAATGATCTGTAGATAGCTTGGAAAATCATTCTTGGAGGAGAAGAGATACTGTTAGTAGTTCAGGGTTTATAAACCCATATAGAGCAAAGCCAGAACTAGAACTCTATTTGGCATAGCAGATGCATTCTTGAGTTCATCTTCAGTAATTTACTTTAGGAGAAAGCTTGTAGTCAATGAGGCTCTTTAGTGATGAGCAGTATGCTTTAGGAAGTGTGCCTTCCTGCATGTGCAGACCCCTATTATATGTAATATCTTTTCATATGGCCAATGAACTGATATTGTGGGTCAAAAATCCCACTATGGTTTTTCCTCTTTGATGTTTTCCACATATAAATTATGTGTGTCATGGTGTTCATTTATGTGGATGGTTTGTTTGCTTCTTTTTATATGTTTATTTTTTTACTGGTTTATATCTGTATGGTATAAAAGGATAAAAATTGTTCATACCGGCAGAACACTCATTCTATTGGCATTATGGATGAATTGATTATGTGTTGCATTGATGTTTTATCATTGATGTCAACACTAGCTATTATGATTTGTTACTAGTAGAAGATCTAGTGTTACTGGCAGAAGAGACTATCTGTTGGACACTTTTGACATGTTTGGATCAGTGATGTATGTTTGATTTCATGCGTTATGTGCTCCATGAGCATGTTTTGGTCAATTGGTATTGGCTTGGTAATCGGATGCTATCATACACTCTGGTAAACCCTTGCCGACATTGTTTTAAGGCTTTATCAATAGAGCTTTCATTAAGGAATCATGGCACAATGCATAAATGGTGTTGGTGCATCTTCTTCATGGATTTCAAGATGTTGAAGATGTTCTTTGATCATGCTTCAAACTTCTTGAAGATATTGCTTTGGCATGGTGGACCTAGAATAGGTCCGGTACCTATCTAGGTTATGGATTGATATCATGCTAATGTGTACTCTACACGTTACCAGGATGTTTCAAGATGATTTATGAGTTTGTTATTATTGTTTTAGTCTTAAGCCGACATGGCATATCATTGTAAATAAGGGATTCTGTAATGATCTTATTGTAATATCTTCTAGGTGGTCGACCTAATCGGTTTAGGCCTTAGGGTATATGTAAATAAGAGGTAGAAACTCTTTGTAATGTATCACAGTTATTGGAAAGGTCATGGTCAAGGAATGTAATGTGCGAATATTGTAATATCATTGAGGCAAAGGAGTTGGTCAATCATTGGTGATCGAATTGGATTCAAAAGAAGATTTAGTCCTAAGGCACTGAGCTTAACTGGGACTATAATCAGGCATGGTAGATGCTATTTCTGGTAGTTCACTCTATTGGATTGTTGACCATTTATTTTGAGATGGTTGTATACTCTCTATAGTCAGTGAGACTCTTTTGTAATGAGTAGTACGCTCTAGGCAATGTGCCTTCCTACATGTGCAGGCCCCTCATTGTAACACATACTTTCTGTAGAAGTATCATCTGACTGAGGGTAGGATTCCCACCATGGTTTTTCCCTTTCCGGGTTTTCCACGTAAAAATCATGGTGTTATGTGGTATGGTTTCTTTGCATTGATTATCAGGTTAATTGTTAAGTTGTATTGTTTACCGGTATCTGTTCCTACTGACATCTGTATGTGCTTTACTGGTACTTAATTTGTTTAAGTTTGTATTGTGGATTAAAAGTTATAATCTATTAACAACTGATTCACCCTCCCCTCTCAGTTGTTCACCAGTTATCCTAACAATTGGTATCAGAGCTTTGGTCCTCTTTTTCAGAAGCTTAACCAATTGAGGTGGATCCAATGGCAACTGACACTTCTAATCCACCAACTATTTTCAAAAGAGAAATCCCTAAGCTTGATGGAACAAATTATGGGATACGGAAAATTTTAATGGAGAGACATCTTAGATGTCATGGAAAGGATATTTGGGAGATCACTAAGAAAGGATACACACCTTATGATCCTTTAGATTTGGATAAGAATATTGAAAATGATTGCAGAGCTAGAGAAGCCTTCTTGTGTGCACTTACTGATCAATAGATCATGGGATTGACTGATAAATCATTGGCTAAGGTTACGTGGGAGAAATTGCAAACTTTGAATGAAGGTGATCCTACTATCAAAATTGCTAAACTTGATGGTTATCAGGTAAGATATGAAAACTTAAAAATGGAAGATAATGAAAGAATTGTTGTATTTATGGAAAGAGTAAATGTGATTGTTATGGGAATTAAATGTTGTGGAGGATTTCTAAATGAAGATGAAATAGTTTCCAAAGTCTTGAGAGACCTTCCACTAGCTTACAAGATGAAGGAAATTACAATTAATGAGTTAAGAACAATGGCAAACACTTCAGTTAATAGAGACATTCTGATTGGGAAATTATCTTCTTTTGAACTTGAAGAATTTGGATCTTCTAGAGCTATAAAATCTTAACCTACTTTTCATGCATCTTCATCATCATCATGATCATCATCATGATCATCATCATCATCATCATCATCATCATCATCATCATCTACCGGTAAAAGTGATTGGAAATCCCTATATGCAAAAGAATTGGAAGACATGAGGAAAGAAGATGAAGAACTTGAGCAACTTGAAGCCTTATTTGCTAGAAGAGTACCTAAAGAACCAACTGGAAGTAAGTATGAAGGAAAATAACCTTTTAAATGTTTTGCATGTAATAAGATTGGTCATTTTGCATCTAGATGTCCTAAAAGGAATGCAAGGTTTGAGGAAAGAGTTAAGAAATATTTTAAGCCTAACCAGAACAAATATAGATTCAAGAAAAGTAAACAATGCTAAATAGCAGATGAGGAAGGAGTAACTGATGACTCTAGAGATGAAGCAACAAAAGACTCTGCTAGTGGAACCACAATGGAAAAGAATGGGTGTTCTATGCTCTGAAGGAAGATGAACCAGAACTGGCTATCATAAATGAAGAAAAGGCCCTAGCAGCAAAATTTGAAGATAAGGATGAATGGGTAATTGATAGTGGATGCTCACATCATATGACTGGAGATAAAGGGAAATTTTTGTCCCTGTAAGAATACAATGGCAATCAAATCATATTTGGAGATGACAAAGGATGTATGATCAAAGGTAGAGGTATTATTTCTTTGGATGGCAAGCATAATACTAATAATGTCTATTATATAGAAGGTTTAAAGCATAATCTTTTGAGTGTTGGTCAATTGGTTGATAAGGGTTTTCAACTTCAGTTTAAAGATAGAAAATGCAAAATCATCAACAAGATTGGTTTGGAGATTGCAACCGGTATTCAAACTAGAAGTAATATCTTTCACTTGAACACTGGTAATAACACGTGTTTAATTTCTCATATTGATGAGAGTTGGCTATGGCACAAGAGGTTGTGTCATGTTAATTTGTATTTTATTGTTAAGATCAGTTCAACTAAGGCAGTCAAAGATATACCTAAGATTATGAAGCCTCATAATTCAGTATGTAAGGAATGTCAATTGGGTAAGAAAGTCAGAAGTTATTTTAAGAGAATACATGATAAATCTAATGATGTACTTGATTTGATTCACACTGACTTATGTGGTCCAACAAGGACTATAAGCTTTCAAGGTGATAGGTATTTCATGTTCATTATTGATGACCATTCTAGAATGATGTGGGTGACTTTTCTAAGGGAGAAGTCTGAAGCTTTTGAGAAATTCAAGATCTTTAAAGAAAAGGTTAAAACTAAAACTAATTTGATAATCAAATGTCTAAGATCAGATCATGGTGGTGAGTTCACTTCTCATGAATTTAACAGTTATTGTGAGACAAATGGAATCAAGAGACAACTATCTGCACCTAGGAATCCTTAGCAAAATTGATTAGTTGAAAGAAAGAATAGAACCATCTTGGATGCAACAATATCTATGACGATAGAAGCCAAATTGCCTCATATCTAGTGGAGAGAAGCAATGAGTACAATAGTCTACACATTCAACAAAGTTTACATCAAAGGTGAAACTGGTAAGACCCCTTATGAACTATGGTTTGTACATACACCTACTGTTAAATATTTTAGAATTTTTGGAAGTAAATGCTATATCAAAAGAGATGATTCAATTGGAAAGTTTGATCCTAGATGTGATGAAGGGATATTTCTTGGTTATTCAATTTAGAGAAAAGCATATAGATGTTATAACAAATGATTGCAGAAAATTGTGGAGAGTGCTAATGTGAAAGTGGATGAACAGTACAAAAATCATTCTATATCATATGACAAGGAACCTGCAGTGGAAATGATCATAACTGAACCGGCAAGACCTCAACCAGTATAGGAAGCTGAGATAGTTACACCAATACAATCAGAAAACTCAACTGTGACTGATGATCAGAGCAGTGAACCTGACGTTCAAAAGAAACCAAGGTATGTAAGATTAAATCATTCTGAAGATCAAATTATTGGAGATAGGAACAAGGGAGTTATGACAAGAAGAAAACTGACAAATGAAGAGGTATGTCTTATTTCTCAAGTTGAACTGGCAACTGTTATTGAAGCTTGTAAGGATAAACATTAGTTAAAGGCTATAGAAGATGAATTAGATCATATAGAGAAGAATGAGACTTGGTCTTTAGTTCCCCGACCTAAAAATAAGAATGTTATTGGAAATAAATGGGTTTTTAGAAATAAACTAAATGAGGATGGTCAAGTTGTAAGGAACAAAGCTAGATTGGTTTGTAAAGGATATTCTCAAATAGAAGGAATCGATTATGGTGAGACATTTGCACCTGTAGCCAAAATTGAAGCTCTTAGACTATTTCTTGCCTATGCAACTTATAAGAACTATAAGGTTTATCAAATGGATGTTAAATGTGTATTTTTGAATGGTGAGCTTGAGGAAGAATTTTACATTGAGAAACTTGATGGATTTTCACTAACAGATGATAAAGATATGGTTTGTAGATTCAAGAAAGCTTTATATGGTTTGAAACAGGCTCCTAGAGCTTGGTATGAAAGGCTGGATAAATATCTTTTGAAGCTTAGTTTTACTAAAGGCAATGTTGATAGTAATCTATATTATAAGATCACTGATAATGATATTTTGATTGTTGAAGTATTTGTTGATGATATCATTTTTCAAGGAGAAGATAAATTGTGCATGGAATTTGCTAACAACATGAAGAATGAATTTGAAATGTCCATGATTGGTGGGATGAAATTTTTCTTAGGTTTTTAGATTACTCAAACTTTCAAAGGCATTTTTATCTGTCAAACTAAGTATCTGAGGGAATTGTTGAAGAAGTTTGGTATGGATAATTCCAAACCAGTAAGCACTTTTATAGTGACAAGTGAGAAATTATCTATCAAGGATACTTCTACACTGGTAAATCCAACTAGGTATAAGTCTATGATTGGTGGTTTGTTATATCTAACTTAAACTAGACCTGATATTATGAATGCAGTAAGTATTGTTTCAAGATATCAAAGTAATCCTAAAGAAAATCATGAATGTGCAGTAAAGAGGATATTCCGGTATTTGCAAGGAACAACAAAATATGGTTTATGGTATTCTAAAAATGATCATTTCACTTTATGTGCATATACTGACTCTAATTGGGAAGGAAATACTGATGACAGGAAGAGCACTTATGGTGGAGCTTTCTTTCTTGGAAAGAAATTGGTTTCATGGATTGGCAAAAAATAGTCATGTATTCATTTATCTACTGCAGAAGCTGAGTATGTTGCAGTAGCAACTAATTGCACTCAAGTCTTGTGGATGAAGAAAATGTTGAAGGATATCAGGGTAAATTGTAGTGAACCGATAGTTATCTATTGTGATAACTTTACAACTATTGACATGTCTAAGAATCTAGTATTTCACTCTAAGACTAAGCATATTTTAATAAAATATAACTTTTTGAAGGACAAGGTAGAAGCAAAGGAAGTCAAATTGGTTTATGTGAACACTAAAGAACAGATTGCAGATATATTCACTAAACCACTGTCTAAGGAATCATTTGAGTATTTGAGAGACAGATTAGGGGTTTTTGCCCCTCCAACAGAGACTTGATTGATGAAGTTTGTCATCAGCCTGACATGCAATATCAGAGACATTATTCATTCCGATACTAATGAGTGGTGCTACTACTCAGGGGGGTAGTTAGCTTTGAGGTTGAGAGGTTTATCTCATTGCTTTGATATTTTCGTCAGTTTTCTGGCATTGATGTTAAAGGGGGAGTGATATTAATGTGAAAAATCATTTAGAACCTTACAGAGATATCATTCACAGGGAGAGCTATTAATATTCAGGAGATTGTTGGTTGTCTTCCACAGGTGGAGACCTGTTTGGCACTTCTTGGTACTTAGATGTTTTTCACATCTAGTGTTGCCATCAATGCCAAAGGGGGAGATTGTTGGCATTATGGATGAATTGATTGTGTTGCATTGATGTTTTGTCATTGATGTCAACCCTACATGTTATGATTGGTTATCGATAGACAAGTTTTAGTTATCGGTAGAAGATATAGTGTTACTGGCAGAAGACAATATCTGTTGGACACTTCCAGCATGTTTGGATCAGTGAATTATGTTTGAGTTCATGTGTTATATGCTCCATGAGCATGTTTTGGTTAGTTGGTATTGGCTTGGTAATCGGATTCTATCATACACTCTAGTAAACCCTTACCGACATTGGTTTAAGGCTTTACAAATAGAGCTTTCATTAAGGAGTCATGACGAGATGCATAACTAGTGTTGGTACAACTTCTTCATGGATTTCAAGATGTTGAAGATGTTCTTTGATCATGCTTCAAGTTGCTTGAAGACATTGCTTTGGCATGGTGGACCCAAAATAGGTCCAATACCTATCTAGGTTATAGACCGATATCATGCTAACATATACTCTACACATTACCAAGATGTTTCAAGATGATTTATGGATTTGTTATAATTGTTTTGGTCTTAAGACGACATGGAATATCATTGTAAATAAGGAATTATGTAATGATCTTATTGTAATATCTTCTAGGTGGCTGACCTAATCGGTTTAGGCCTTAGGGTTTGTATAAATAAGAGGTAGAAACTCTTTGTAATGTATCATGGTTATTGGAAAGGTCATGGTCAAGGAATGTAATGTGTGAATATTGTAATATCATTCAGGTAGAGGAGTTGGTTGATCATTGGTGATTGAATTAGATTCAGAAGAAGATTTAGTCCTCCATTACTGAGCTTAACTTGGACTGTAATTAGGCATGGTAGATGTTATTTTTGGCAGTTCACTCTATTGGATTGTTGTCCATTTATTTTCAAATGGTTGTAGCCTCTCTGTAGTCAGTGAGACTCTTTTGTAATGAGCAGTACACTCTAGGAAGTGTGCCTTCTTGCAAGTGTAGGCCTCTCACTGTAACACATACTTTCTGCAGAAGTATCATTTGACTGTGGGTAGGATTCCCACCGTGGTTTTTCTCTTTCTTGGTTTTCCATGTACAAATCATGGTGTTATGTGGTATGGTTGCTTTGCATTGATTATCAGGTTAATTGTTAAGTTGTATTGTTTACTGGTATCTATTCCTACCGACATTTGTATGTGCTTTACCGGTACTTGATTTGTTTAAGGTTGTTTTGTGGATTAAAAGTTATAATATGTTAACAACTGATTCACCCCCCCCCTCTAAATTGTTCACCAATTATCCTAACATATTCACTCCCCCCCTCTCAGTGTTCTTGGATCCCAACATTAACAAGGATTACTTGGCTTCCAAAGAGTCAAATCCTAAAAGAGGCCCTATTAGCAGTTAAGAATGTGCCAAATGCACCCCAAATTATGGGGACAACTTGGAAAAATTATAATTTATTGATTAAGGATTTTCCTCACATTGAGGAGGAGAAGAAGACATTAACTAGAATGATTGATTCTTTTCAAGGAATTCAAAAGTGGGAAATTCCCACTATTTTGACAAGGGAAGGACAAATTAAATATTTGGATGTATGGAAGCAAGGTTTCCAAGATGCAATCAATAAAATTTTGCATTCATTGGCTAAGGACCCTACCCAAGGTGATACATATCATTTAATTATTGACAAAATCATGGAATTTGATTCTATGTATCATAAGTTCACCTTGGAAGATGCAATTATGCCAACCAAGAGGACAAAAGAATCAATAAGCTACAAGGCTTAAGAAATTTTGTCTCGCTAGTTGATGATGTTGACTGTTGGATATTGTTGATCATTGCTACTTCTAGGATATGTTGTTGTCATTTATGTCAACATATTCCTATGATTTATTTCGGTGTGTTTGGGAAGATCTTATGATCTGGTTTGTTGTTTTATTTTGTTGATCACTCTTTTGTAGAGCTCGGTATATCCTTTGGTATATTCCAGTGTGATCAGATTTTATGTTGAGTTTTTGGGATATTGATTGAGATGGTCTTGTGTATCTTTATTTTAGTTAGATCATGATTTGGTGTTCTGCAAGTTATGTTTCTTTGTGACAGTTGTCGACTAGTTGTGTTCTTTAGCTTTCAGACACTAATCGATGAAGATTTGATAAGTGGTGTTGGTGCAGCTGTTCCTGATGATTCTAAAATGCTTGTTGGTGTTTCTTAGTCATGTCCTATTTTTTTTATGATCTGCATTGATCATTGTGCAAGTTTTTGGTGGTTTTCAACAACTGGTATTGGTTTTTGTGTTATGCGGTATTTCTGGTGGTGTAGCTTGTTGCGGTTGATCTTGGCATGATTTCCGGTGGATTTATGCATTTGGAATTTGATTTAGGTCCATGTTATGATATGTAGATCATTATATTGGTCTGGTGGTCAATCTTTGTATCCTGTGATGTAATTTTATAATTATGAGTTGAGGGTTAGGTTTTAGCTGACCTTTTTATCAAGGTTGATTAATTGTATATTTAGGTGATATATTCATGTAATTTGGGTGTTGATGTTGTGTCTACATTATCAGAGAGAGGTGTATGTGCGAAAAAGTGATTTATCCTTCGGTGTTGAGTTTAAGGAGAGATTGGTGTTGTAAAGAAGATAACTTTGCTTAACCAGAACTGTAATCAGGCATTTGGAGATGCTATTCTCTTAGTTCATTTCTTCCAGATTGTAGTCTAATTCTTTTTGTAAGTCAGTGAGACTTCCCTGAGGGTTGCAGCCTTCTAGACCATTATCATTTGAGCAGTGAGCTCTAGGCATTATGCCTAAATGCATGGGCATTCCCCACTGTAATATTTTCACATACTACTGTAGAGTATCATCTTATCGTGGCTAGGTTCCCACCATGGTTTTTCCCTTAACTGGGTTTTCCACATCAAAATCTTGGTGTTGTATGTTGTGCTTTCAATTTTCCTATCTATCTTATTGCTATAGTTTATTAGATCTATTTTTGGTGGTTAAGTTTGTTATTGCAGTGAAGACGGATTCACCCCCTCTCTTAGTCTTCCTTCTTGATTGCTGCTAATAATTGGTATCAGAGCTAGATTCTCTGGTAGAAGATTAACCTCTTGGGGAGATCTAGGATGGCAACTCAAGGTGTTATCTTTAAGAAGGACAGTTGGAGGTTTGATGGAAGTAACTATACTATATGGAAGAACCAGATGGAAGTGCAGTTGAAATGTCTTGGAGAAGATTACTAGAAGATTGCAAAGAATGCTTATATTGTTCCTTTGAATAGACTGACTACTCCTAATGAGATCAAGGAATTTGAACACAATATTAGAGAAAAGGAAGCATTTATTAGAGATGACAAATGTAATGGGACTTTAGACCGCACATGATATCCAGGAGAAGCTTGAGATCCTATACGAAGGTGATAAACAAGTGAAAGTTGCCAAGTTGCATAGTTTGAAAGGAAAATATGAGAAATTGAAGATAGAAGATGATGATAACCCACACTCTTTTATGGCTAAGGTGAATGACCTTGTCCTAGGTATCAGATGTCTAGGTGGAACCATAGAGGAAGATGAAATTTTTGCTAAGGTGTTGAGATCTTTTCCTACAATGACAAGAGATGTGTTGGTTGGAAAGCTTGTTGCATTTGAACTGAATGAATTTGGAGAATCACATGGAAAGTCTGAGACATCATTTAGAGCATATGCATCTGTATCTGGTAAGTAGAAGTATGATCTTGATGAGTGAAAAATATCTAGATATGAGAGAGAGAGAGAGATAGAGAGAGAGAGAGAGAGAGAGAGAGAGAAAAGTGATGGAAGAGAAAGAGAGGAAGCTGGATGAGCTTGAAGCATTGATTGTCCGATGATTACCTAAAGGAGTTGGTAAGTATGATGGAAAGTTGCCTTTGAAATGTTTCTCTTGTAATAAGATAGGACATTTTGCTTCTAGATGGCCAGAGAGAATGGCTAAATATGACAGACATTATAAGTTTGATAAGCATGATAGGAATGATAGGTATGAGAAGCATGAGAAATATGATAAGCCTCACAAGTCTAACCAGAAGTTTAGAAATCAGAAGAATTGTTATTATGCTTCTAATGAAGGTGTTATAGATGAAGAATTAGAAGGAGATGAAGTTGTGTTTATTTCTATTAAATAAGATACACCCTTACCTATTGATTCCACTTCTTGTACTATTGAGGAGAAATATTTGGATGCTAAAGTTGAAGAGAAAGATGAATGGGTAATTGATAGTGGTTGTTCACACCATATGACTGATGATAAAAGAAAATTTGTGAGTATGAAAAGATGTGATGGTGGAATAGTTAGATTTTGATGGTAAGCATAACACTGATGATGTCTTGTATTTTGAAGGTTTGAAGCATAATCTTTTGAGTGTTGGAGAAATGGTTGCTAAAGGTTATGATCTACAATTCAAGGATGGAAAATGCAAAATCTTAAATGCCTCTGGTATAGAGATTGCATCTGGAACTAAGATTGAAGGTAACAATTTTTATTTGAATGTTGGTGAGAAAAGTTGTTTGATAGATCAGATTGATGAGAGTTGGTTGTGGCATAGGAGAATATGTCATGTGAATTTTGATTCAATGATTAAGATCGGTTCTACACATGTTGTTAGAGATCTGCCTAAGATTGTTAAGCCTGCTAATCCGGTATGTAAGGAATGTTAGTTGGGTAAGAAAACAAGGATTTCTTTCAAAAGAAAATAGTATACATCTGATGGACTACTAGATCCTGTGCATACTGACCTATGTGGACCTAGAAATGTTAGAAGTGTGTAGGGTGATAGATATTTAATGTTGCTAATTGATGATTATTCTAGCATTATGTGGGTTGTCTTTTTGAAGGAGAAATCAGAAGCACTAGAAAAATTCAAGATATTTAAAGCTAAGGTGAAGACAGAGTCTGGATTGAAGGTGAAGTGTTTGAGATCTGACAGAGGTGGATAATTTTTGTCCAGTGAGTTCAATTCATTCTATGAGATGCATGGAATTAGAAAACAATTATCTTCTCCTAGAACCCCTCAGCAGAATCGAGTTTTTGAGAGGAAGAACAAAACTATTTTGGATGCTACAAGGACTATGCTGATTGAAGGAAATGTTCTAAAGATTTACTGGAGAAAAGCCATTAGCACTATTTTTTACACATTCAACAGATTTCACATCAAAGGTGATACCGGTAACACCCCTTATGAACTATGGTTTGGTCATGTTCCTATTGTGAGATATTTCAGAGTATTTGGTAGAAAATGTTATATCAAGAGAGATGGGGACATAGGAAAGTTTGATTCTAGAAGTGATGAAGGAATTTTCTTGGGATATTCAACAAAGAGAAAATCCTACTAGTTCTATAATAAGAGACTGAGGAAGATAGTGGAGAGTGCAAATGTGAAGGTGGATGAGAACCTTGGAATAGAAATCAGAGCATGTGGTTATGATGATGGACACCATATTGTTTTAACACATATTCAGACTGAAGAGCCTAAGTAGAATGATCTGGTAGAGATAGTTAACCCAGATGTTGCTACTGCCAGTGAAGGAGTGTAGGAACTTGATAATCAAAACAATCAGAAGACTCCGAGGTATGTAAGATAAAATCATTTGAAAATTAGATCATTGGTGATAAGAATAAGGGTGTAATGACTAGAAGAAGGTTAGTTGTTGAAGAAGTATGTTTGATTTCTAAAGTTGAACCTAAAGATGTCGATGAAGCTTGTAAAGATGAAAATTGGATGAGAGCTATGGAAGAAGAAATAGATAAGACTGAAAAGAATAATACATGGGAGCTTGTGCCTAGACCTAAGGATAAAAATGTTATTGGTACTAAATGGGTATTCAGAAACAAACTGAATGAAGCTAGTGAAGTTATCACAAATAAAGAAAGACTAGTTTGCAAAGGATATTCATAGCAATAAGGAATTGTTTATGAGGAGACTTTTGCCTAGGTTGCCAGACTTGAAGCTGTTAGACTGTTGCTTGCTTATGCTTCTTATAAATATTTCAAGGCATATCAGATAGATGTGAAATATGCTTTTTTGAATAGTGATCTTAAGGAAGAAGTCTACATTGAACAATTTGATGGATTTTCATTATCCGATGACGGAGACATGGTTTGTAATCTAAAGAAATCTCTTTATGGATTGAAACAAGCCCCCAGAGCCTGGTATGCTAGATTATATAAATAATTGTTGAAATTGGGATTTACTAAAGGTGCTGCTAATAGTAATTTGTATTTCAAGATTGAAAATGATAACATTCTAATTGTTGAAGTCTTTTTTGATTATATCATCTTTGATGGTAATGATGACTTGAGTATGAAGTTTTTTAGTGACATGCAAAAGGAATTTGAGATATCTATGATTGGTGAGGTAACATTTTTCTTAGGTTTGTAGATTGCACATACTGGAAAAGGTATATTCATATCTCAAACTAAGTATATAATGAATTGCTGAAGAAGTTTGGATTAGATGACTCCAAATCGGTTGGAACTCCTATGGTGACTGGTTGTAAATTGTCCAAAAATGATGAATCTCCAAAAGATAATCAAAGTTTATATAGATCTATGGTTGGTGGACTGCTATATCTTACTCAAACTAGACCAAACATTATGCATGTTGTGTGTATGGCTGCTAGATATCAAGATGAACTGAAAGAGAGTCAAGTAACTGTTGTGAAGAAGATATTCAGATATCTAAAGGGAACTGTGGATTATGGACTGTGGTATCTGAGGATTGATGATTTCATGTTATCTATGCACACTGATGTTGATTGGGCTGGTGAAGTAGATGACCAAAAGAGCACTACCAGTGGAGCATTTTTTTTGGGTAAGAAGTTGGTTTCATGGGCTAGCAAGAAACAAGATTCAGTGTCCTTATCTACTGCTGAAGTTGAGTATATTGTTGCTTCTAGTAATTGCACTCAGGTAATTTGGATGAAGCAAATGTTGAAAGATATCATAATTATTCTTGATGAGCCTACTGTTATATACTATGACAATTATAGTGCTATTAACATGCCAAAGAATCCAGTGCAACATTAAAAGACTAAACATGTGTCAATCAAATATCATTACTTGAGAGAGAAAGTCAGTGAAGAGCAGGTGAAGCTGAAGTATGTATCTATAAAGGAACAAATTGATGATATTTTCACTAAGCCTTTGCTTGCAGATACATTTGTCTACTTAAGAGACAAGTTAGGGGTATCCACCCCTCTCGATGTGAACTAGATGCATTAAGTTGCATCAATCCAGTGGACTTCAGAGCTTTATCTCTTTATCTGGATTGGTGTGTAGGCGTTGCTCCTCTGTTGGAGTAGTTTGTGATTTGGAGAGAGAGATTCATGTCTCTTGTTTTGAGAATTTGGTTTTCTTTTTTAGATCTTTGGCATTTTTGTCAAAGGGGGAGAGAGATCATGTGAAAAAATGCTTTATATATATTGATCTTAGGGAGAGTTTGCTGGAGATATTTTCTTTCTTTTGCATTGACTATTTTTCACACTCATATGTTGCCATCAATGCCAAAGGGGGAGATTGTTGGATATTGTTGGTCATTGCTACTGCTAGGACATGTTGTTTTCATTGTTGTCAACATATTCCTGTGATTTATTCTAGTGTGTTTGGAAGATCTTATGATCCGGTTTGTTGTTTTGTTTTGTTGATTATTGTTATGTAGAGCTTGGTATATCCTTCAGTATATTCCGATGTGATCATATCTTATGTTGATATTTTGGGATATTGCTTGGGATGGTCTTGTGTATCTTCATTTAAGATGGATCATGATTTGGTGCTCTGCAAGTTATCTTTCTTTGTGACAATTGTCAATTGGTTGTGTTCTTGAGCTTTCAGACGTTGATTGATGAAGATTTGATACGTGGTGTTGGTGAAGCCATTCCTGATGATTCTAACGTGCTTGTTGGTGTTTCTTAGTCATGTCCTATTTGTTTTGATGATCCACATTGATCATTGTGTAATTTTTTGGTGGTTTTCATCAACTGGTATTGATTTTCATGTTATACAATATTTCTGGTGATGTAGCATGTTGCGATTGATCTTGGCATGACTTCTGGTGGATTTGTGCATTTGGGAATTTGATTTAGGTCCATGCTATTCTATGTAAATCATTATATTGGTCCAATGGTTATCTTTGTATCGTGTGATGTAATTTTGTAATTATGAGTTGAGGGTTACGGTTTAGCCAACCTTGTTATTAAGGTTGATGAATTGTATATATAGGTGATATATTCATGTAATTTGGGTGTCGATGTTGTGTGTGCATTATCAGAGAGAGGTGTATGTGCGAACAAGTGAGTTATCCTTCGGTGTTGAGTTTAAGGAGAGATTGGTGTTGTAGAGATGACAACTGTGCTTAACCAGAACTGTAATCAGACATTTGGAGATGCTATTCTTTCAGTTCATTTCTTCTAGATTGTAGTATGAATCTTGTTGTATGTCAGTGAGACTTCCTTGAGGGTTGTAGCCTTCTGAGCCATTATCATTTGAGCAGTGAACTCTAGGCAATGTGCCTAAATGCATGTGCATTCCCCATTGTAGTATTTTTACATACTATTGTAGAGTATCATCTTATTATGGGTAGGTTCCCACTATGTTTTTTCCCTTAACTGGGTTTTCCACATCAAAATATGGGTGTTGTGTGTTGTGCTTTCAATTTTCCTATGTGTCTTATTACTGCAATTTATTAGATCTATTTTTGGTGGTTAATTTTTTATTCCAGTGAAGACTAATTCACACACCCCCCCCCCCCGCCTCCTCTCAGTCTTCCTTCTTGATTGCTGCTAATAGTTGACATCCTGCACAAAAAAGTATTATTCTTTAGAAAAGAATCATCCCAAGGAGGAGGACTACTCTGAATCAGTTCCATTTTTGCACCTCCTATATTTTTGGATAGGTTTCCAGTTTTGGACGAGGAGATTTGAGCACTCATTTTCACTCATCAGCCCCCAATGTACCTAATAGATCCAACACCCTAGTAAAGTGGACCCTAACAGAAGATGTTGCAGGAGAATGCTCTTGTACCAGTCACATCAAGCTTGCTGCTCCAGCCTCTAGAAGTTGTCCTTGTTGCCGCCATCATTTATGATGTCTGGGAGTTTTTGAAATATGTATTGTAAAGATGCCTTAGGGCATAATCTAGCTCATAGGCAATAGATTTTTGACAAGTATCCTACTAGGCTTGAAGCTTGTTTTTTCTCCCTTGTTCTATAAAAGGGAAATCAAGGCCAAGTAGGAAGGATTATGAAATTGGTGGTAGTATGTATTAGGAGTTGAAGTAATATAATATAGTGTTCTTCCTACAAGTTTTTGTTGAGCAATTCTCAAGTGATGTATACCTTTTGAAATTAATAAAAGAGATCACTTTTAGTATGCTCCCATTTTTCTATGTTTATGTTGTATGAATTATAGTGTTAATGATGCTATGATTTATCTTCTCTTGAGGAGAGAATGTATGTTTCTTGATCAGTTTCATTTTAATAAATGAAATAAATTCTATTCAAAAAAGGCATTACATCATATTTATTGGGAGGGGTGAGGAAACTAGGAGTAATCACTTCAATATTTGTGTGCCAAGCATGGGATATTTGAATGTTGCTGTAATAATGAGATATCACATTGTTGTTTAGTGTTAACTTGCAGATAGACTATGTTTCCCATAGGATAAACACTGATCATATTACCCAGTCAGGATCATTCTTATTTTACCTTTTATATTTTTGTATTTTACTTTTCTGCATTAGGAATAGTTGTTAGTTTTAGAATCATTCTCAATGTATGCAAGAATGGCATGAACCGAGGTTAAATCCATAACCAAGTGTTTATCTACATTTCCTCGGCATATTTTCACTAAGAAATCTACTTTGTTCTACAGTGTCACAAATATAGATGGTTGATAATCTATGAGTCACCATATAGGGGAACCCACCCAGGTTTTGCAGAGCTTAAAGCGTAGAAGATCTCAATTTTCAAATGAGTCTTGTTCGTTGGCCAAGTCCCATTATGAGTTTGTTGATAAGTTAGTGGCAATTTCTTTAGAACTCAGAATTTGTTGATTTGGGAACCAACAAATATATCCCAAAAACAAGCCCTTAGAGAGGGTTAGAGAAGCCCAAATACCATAGAGGTCAAAGACCATGCAAGCAACCAAGGATACCCCAAATCCAAAAACTACCACCAAAACCATACACTCTATCAAAGACATAAAACAAAGACAAGGCAATCTGACCCATCCAATCACTAGGCTTGGAATAGAGAAATAGGGGAAAGAATCACCCACACCCCCAACAACCATAAAAATGGAGCCAAAAACAATCACGTAGCTAGAAAAGGCAACTCTATCCTTACCAAAACCTACCACCAAGCCTTAAACACTTTCTTTGCTAGGAATAGACAAGGAAGTAGCAAAACCATCCTCATCACTGAACATAGTTGGACCACATGTGCAAATAAGGCCAAAAAGAAAATTTCCAATATAGGCATCAATGGGAGCCCCCAACATAAATAGGGGGTTTAGAATAGAGGTCGTAGGGCCATTAGACTTACCAAACACCCAAAAAAGGTGGTCTAGCAAAAATTCCTCACAGATGAATAGGGCTCAATATGAACAGCATCGAGAAATACAAGGTAAGAGAACAAACAATTCCCTTGTGTCCAACCAAACCAGAAGCAACAACTCCTGAGTGTCTCTAGAAACCTCTTCCCGTGTCATAAGGAAGTGAACCAACCTTTTCTAACGCATCCTAGATTCCGAACATCCACTTGCAACCTCATTTTCATTTGAACTCTTGTTCTCACTCATCTCCACTTCCAACTTTATTCTCTAGCAATAAGTTTTGTTATCCCAACAAGATTGATCCATAAAAGCAGATGCATGTCCCACTCTTCCTTATGATTATGTTATATTCACATGTTTAACTTATATTTCATATATTTATAATGTTACATCTAATGCCTCTCATTTTTGATTACATGTTACATGTAGTTACATGTTTACACACTTTCATGGTCTTATCTTATGATAAGTAAATGTTTCTTATTTAACACTTAAATTTTTTATGCCTCACATTTAGGGAAACATTGGCAACACTTATCTAATTTCCCCTCTTTACATATATTTTCATGATTACATATTAAATTATCTTAATAAACAATAATCACATAATGTTATTTGTGTCACTTATTGAATAATTATTTTCTTTTAGATGATCACGTATATGTATTCTCTTCTCTTTAATGAAACTAATTGGAGGAATATTTTTTGTCCTTAATGTTCTATACTTTTTTATGATTATAATGATATATTTGTGGTTATTAGGGCTTAATACCATTCATGACTCCATATTGTAATAATTTAATGGGTTTAATGTTAGTTTAGAACATTATTATTTTCTTGTCTTCATGTCACTATAGTTCCATGCCACTTTGCAATTTCATGTTGTTCATGGCTTCATGCAGCCATGACTCAATACTACTTTACAACTCTATGCTTGTTTATGGTTGCATGAAATTTTAGCTTCATTCTCATTTAGTAATTGATCATTGAAATTATTAAGCTATTATATTAGTGCTTGTTTCAAATTTTTATTAGATGCTACTCATTAGGATTCTTTTATGTTTGTAGGTTTTCAAGATGGAACACCCATTGCAATAGTCATTTGTAAAATCATTTTATTTGTATCCTTTATATGAGTATGAATACTCATTTTCATATTAATTGAGCTTATTTTACTTTGACTTGCATCTTCATAGTTATTCACATGTAAGTAAACATGTGAAAAAAATGTGATGGAAAAATTTGCATACCTTGCACTCTTTCTATTTTTTTGAGCTCAGTTTCACTAGCTTGTTCTTTATGCTAACTAGTGCATAAGTGGAATGTTTTTGCATAAGAGTTGGAAAATTATGTAAATCGAACTAGATTGATGCATACCAAACAATCCATCTTGATTCTTAGTTTATATTTTTCTTTACTTGGGGTAAAATCAATGGGCATATAAATGATCTATAGAACTTGTAAACTCAAAATTCACTTGAGTCAAATCTAATCTTTTCTCAACAAGCCATTACCTATCAATTTAAGCTCACAATATGTTAAGTTGCATGCTAGAGTGTTTTATAAAAGGACAAAACTCTAATTTTGTCTTTTTTGAAATCCAAGAATATCCAAGAGATCATATTTGATTTACATCAACTTACATCAGCATATCCACTTAGTGACAAATTAGAGCATCTTGCATATTCACTTGTTTTTATTCCTTGTTACAAAACTACAAATTAAAATCGATAGGTTGACCAAAGTAAAACATCTTTTTCGAACAAACTACAAATGGTGTTTGTAAATACTATCTATTTTATATATTCATATTCTTGGAGGTGAGACAAATAGAAATCCTCACATGCCGCTTTTGAACATAGAGGCTAGATCCATACAAAGACTTCATTACCATGCATTAAGATTAATTTTATGTCCACAAATTCAATCTACAATGAAATGAAAGTTAATTAACAAAGCATTAAAACATCACATAATCAATATTAGAACACAATTTTGGTGGTATCTAATCTGGCTCCAAAAATACCATGATTTCCGCATAATACAAGGGTAAGTCGAAAATTACACATCTCAGGCGTGCTCAACAGAACTACAATATGAAGGTTAGTCAGCCATTTTGGAACAAGATTAACCACATACCACAATTTGAAACACTGTACTACAATTTACTATCAAATGACATCAAATCACACATCAAACAAGTAGTTTTCCTCATTATATCCAAAAGAAAGCCTTGATTCGTTTCAATTACTATCCATACTCACTTATCTAAGGTATATTCCTATTTGATTTGCCTTAATTATTTCATTATACCTAGATATTTTTTAAAAATACCATTCATTCTCTTTTCGCCATCCTATATCCGTATTTTAACTCGCAACAAATTTACTATTGAAAGAAGTGACTTAGAAATGTGATAATTGATGTGAGTTGGGAGCAGAGAAGATCTCTTTCATGGTGGAATACGATTCCTTTCTTTCTTTATGCATCAAGTTGCAGCAAAATATGATAGTGTTTTGAAACACTATCTCGTATATCCATTTAAAGATTTCATGGGTTAAATTATGCAGAGGTTTATTAGTCTTCCACTTGGCCGGCAGTGTTGATGCCATCTAAAAGAGGAGGAGCATAGAGGGTCCACACAGATCATCCGTGTTGTCAATCATAGATATTCTATTATTGGCCATTGTTCAGCACAGTTTTTCTGTAATTTGTCTTGTTGAGTAAGGAGTAGGTAACTTTTTTTGGCTGATGTCAGGAGAGATGGAAAAGTTGATGGAAGTGATGCAACTCAATCTGAGATTGAGATTGAATGCTTTGCATGACCTAGGTTAAGTCCTTGAATTGAAAAGTTGATTGGACTATGGTTATATCTTGGGAAAGTTAGCTTAGAGTGAGAAATTTCAATTGATTTGAAGTTGGTGAATTGGATCATATTTTATGATCTAGTTTAATAACTGGGTTGTATTATATGATGTAGTTCAATGATGCAAAATATCAAAATTGAGAATTGGAATGTGTGATCGAATTTTATGATTGGGTTGTATTATATGATCTTTATGTTCTTTAGTTATTTTGTATTCTGATGATGGATCACCGAGTGTTATCCGAAATGTCGATGAAAAAATTCACATAATCAAAATTTTCAGAAACAACAACTTACAATTGTATGGATTGTGGAAATATGATATCATTAATTGGAATGTGTGCTTCATTATAGGGGCAAGTGCTTCAAATGAGATAATTGAATGCTAAAACCGTGCATTTATGACATGTAAGCAAAGTAGAATAAATTGAAAGGGTAAAAGTGCATGCTATGCACTTATATTCCTTATATTTAGTCCCCATTTTGAAAGAAGTGACTTAGAAATGCAATATAAATATTCTAGGAAACAATGTGACAATAATCATATTCTAGGAAAATCAATCTAGGAGTGGGAAATTTCAATTGATTTGAAATTAGTGAATTGAATCACACTTTACGATCTAGTCTAATAATTGGGTTGTATTATATGATGTAGTTGAATAATGCAATATATCAAAATTGAGAATCAAAATGTGTATTTCATGATAGGGGTAAGTGTTTCAAATGAGATACATTGAATGTTAAAATCATGCATTTATGACATCTAAGAAAAGTGGATAATTTTAAGGGGTAAAAGTGCACGCAATGCACTTATATCTAGATTATATTTAATCCCCACTTTGAAAGAAGTGACTTAGAAATGTGATAATTAATATTCTAGGAAATAATGTGACAATAATTATATTCTAGGAAAATCAATTTAGGAGTGAGAAATTTCAATTTATTTGAAATTAGTGAATTGGATGACACCTAGTGATCTAATATAACAATTGGGTTGCATCAAATGACATAGTTCAATAGTGCAAAATATCAAAATTGAGAATTGGAATGCATGTTTCATGTTAAGAGTCACTTATTGCTTCAAATGAGATAAATTGAATGTTCAAATAATGCATTTATGACATCTATGAAAAGTTAAATAAATTGAAGGGGTAAAAGTGCATGGTATGCAATTATATCCCTTATATTTAGTCCCTGCTTTGGTGTGTATGCAGATTTATATAAACAATTAAATCAATATAAAGATGAATGAAGTCAATAGTATAACATGGATAAAGTTTTTCCAAGCACGTGTCTCCTTTATCCTCAATAAACAACATGTGGCATGTTGATGAATGTTTAGCACACTAACACATGGAATAATATATGTCCCCTTGAATGAAATTTTTTTAATCTTCAAGAGTCTTCTTTCGATTTTCTTAGAAAATAAGACTAAAGCATTTCAATAGATGAGTTTTAGGATATATCATTCATGAGGATTTAGTGGAATTTTCAATAAATTTAAACCTTTTGTTAAATTTAATTCTCTATAAAAGAATTGATCACAAGGAAGATTTTGAAAAAGATATAACAACAACAAATATATTATACTTTCTATTTACATGCTATAAATATATTCTAAAAAATATTCTCACAAGTAATCCCCAAATAATCAATAAATTGTTCTTAGAAGATGAAGGTAACAACACAAAGTTCTAAGAAGTTAATGATTTCTTCAAATTTCAATTAAAAATTAATAAAGGGATTTCATTACGCAACTTGTGTATATAATTGTTTCTTAGGATAGAGTTATGTACTATGAATGTTTGTATTTTATGCCAATGTCTTGCTAGTCTTAAAATTTTATTAATCTTTCCTTGCACAAAACTAAAACCAAATCAATCCAAAATAATAAAATGTTTCGTTGATATAATTTTATTGGTTTTCAAAAATACCACTCCATTTCCTAGAAACAAATCTCACTCTCAAGATCGAAGTTTCTGCCATGCAAGTGAAATCAACTCATCAATAAATTGTGAAGCATTAATGTACAACTCTACCAAAGTAGGTTAGATCTCCCAAATTTCAAGATCATATTAAGTTCAAGATAGTATTCCTATGGGTATACCTTAACTAGTATTAAGATCACATTAAATGAATAATAATGAAAAATGATAGCGAAACAAAACTTGATGTCTTTGTCCCAAAGACTATCATTGAACCAAGACCGATTAGCTTCCTCAAAATCCATTTATAGTTGATGATGCTATGCAATCATAACCTACATGAAATGAACTTATTTGAAGTCCACTAGAGATAGATCCATGGTTATACTAATGACTGATATGAAGATGCTTCCAATCAAGATCTTTGTCAAATGAATGAGTTCTGAACATGTCCTACAATGAGCTCACATTAAATGAAGATCTAATAATTAATATAAAGACTAATCTGATGCATTAGTGGAAATTGGGCTCACATAATATGAGCCTTAGATCTGATACAAATAATGACTGCGAGAAGATATAAAAATGGTTCTCCATGGATTTGACATATAAAGTATGCTCAAAGACCATCGAAACTAATAAATGTGCAGAAAATATACAACATGCACCACAAAAGGAATAAATTTATCTGATAACAATATTTTTCTCTTAGAACTGAAAAAAATGCAGAAATAATACAATGACACAAATAAAATTAATACAAGCTTATGTTAGGGAAGGGGCCTAACTTCCCTCCAACTAATTTTTTTTCTTTTGAGATAATTTTGCCTAGAATATAGGCAAATATATAGTCAAAATTCATAGAAACGGCCTATCAGACACAATGATGGAGTTAGATTTGGCCTAGGAATCTCTAGGAATGTGCTACACCACAAATCTCCCAAGATGCCACTCTTTGCATGCACCAAGGTCTCTCTAAAAAATGACTATCAATGGCACCCTATAGGCTCGGATACCATGTAAGAATTTTCCTATAACAACCCAAGATCTAGAGGCCAATGAATAACACAAAAATAAGAGAACAAAATAGACAAGGATAAACTTTATTCTCATCAAGATGAAAAATGCCCAATTGAGTACAATATACATGAGCTTTCTTATAAAGGAAAGGCAATATGAAAAGTGAGCATACAATCATGACATGTGGCCCAATGAGATACAAGGGGAGCTAGGAGAAATAATAGATAACTCCACTAAACTTGGATCACCCACTGAAGGTAGAATTATCATTCCACTATAAGTGGATATGAAAATCTAGTGCCCCTCCCTGATTCATCTTTCCTTTTGTACATCGAAAGACTATATTGATATGGCTTAGACTATTGTATGATGCTTTTGATAGATTTTTATGAATTTATCTATGTCTTGGATGCCCTATAGTTGATGATAGACATATCATATTTGCATTGACATTATCATTTTGTATGGATGATGATATTCATGGATTATTATGATGATGGACTCTTATTTGATGATCTATATTCATATGCAAGATTCATATTTACTTATGGTGATATGATAGTTTCATGCTAGTGTATTCATGATCGAGATGATGTCATATCACTCATTGCAATTATGATATGATGATATGATGTTATGATTCTCTCCACTTTCTTGATCATTTATTATATATGTTATTGTATATGTTGTCATGCATGTATTGGCGGTGGCTAGTTTGTAGGTACCAGACATGGAATCCACCTGACTTCATAGGCCTGAGCATGTCTTTATCCCAATGGCAAGTTGATCGGAAGTGACATGAAATCCCATTCTACACTCTAGGTTTAGGTTGGTATCTGGTTAGTTGTGGTATTATGGCTAGAGTTGTCTCATGGTATTTTATGTTACCTTGTGTCGGGTTGCTTTAAGAGTTGTGATAATTGGTTGATTAAATTGTCAATTAATTAATTGGTGTAAATAGTTTAATAAAGTTAAACTAAATTAATGATTGGCATTAATATTTTATTTTATTTTTTAAACTATGCATGGTAAACTTTTTAACGTGATCGATGACGCTAGCACGACATGCCCTCTGGCTCCACGTGAACGCTTTTGACCTGGAGCTATGAACTAGTAAGGCCACAAATGAGGGACCTCATCCCGACACTTCATTTGTTCAAATCCACGAGCACAGTGGCCCAACAAGGATTTGAACCTTGGTGACAGCTTCACCAACGAAGTGTTTTAACCATGACACTACATGTCCAAAGACGATTGGCATTAATATTTAATATTAATGTATAATTGTTATTATTTGGAATTTATTACTATTTATGCTTATTCTATGGATTTATATTTAATTGGTGATTTATATTATTGTTGTTATTTGGTTTAATATTCTTTTAATGATTTATTATTTAAGCCCTTTTGGATTTATTATTTATTTATATAGTTGTGGCTTTAATATTTGATTGAGAATTCATATTTTATTGTGCCTTGGTTTATTTAATTAATTAATTGTTTATATTATTATTTCCCTTTTTACCCATTTGGGTCATAATTAAATATTATATAACCTACCTACCATATTTTACTATTGGTTGAGAATATTGGGGTATGTTAATTAAATATTATTTTATATTCTTACCTTGATATTTGGAGAAGGTTGGTATGAAATATATATTTCTAATTACTTTTCATTGGTCAACATATTCTATAGTTTTGGAATGAAATATATATATATATATCTTTGTGCTCATTCTCGAGGGTTGGCTTTCGAGATAATTTTTGCTATTGCTAAGGAATTTGGATTTTGCATTTTTCTTTCTTTGGATGGACTATGGATTCACTTTCTCTTCTCCGAATTTTCTCTGCCAAAAAAATTTGATATTCCAAGTTGGTGACTTATTCCTTCTTCACATTTCGTATCTAGAAAAGATTGTTTATGAAAGCTTGACTATCTAGAGGATTCTGAGAAAATGATATTGCTATTCAATTATTATTATTATTATTATTATTATTATTATTATTATTATTATTGATAAAAGTGGCAAAGCCACTGAACAATTTTATTAATATAAAAAACTTTACAAGAAAGCTTAGTTCGAACGAGAATACCAACAGGAAAGAACCAAGCAAAAAAAACCTTTGGTTATAACTCTTGAACAAAATCCCATTTAGGAATGCCAGTTTGATATCACCCTATACATGAGAGGAGACCAAAACCAACCCAACACTATACCAAGAAGTTTGACAAAATCCCCCCCCTTCCCCACAGTGGACAAACTACAATATAACAAGCAAAAAAACCCATAAGAAAATATACATCATGACTCAAGATACCATGTACTTAAACTTTCATTTGGAGGCACAAAAGAAGAAGATTGAGGAACCACATCATCACTTGAGGAAGGAGGAATCATCTGCAACGGCTCGACCAAATGAGGGGAGCCAAGCACAGCCACACAGGTTTCCTAAAGAGTGAATCCTGGTAAAAAATTAAAGAGCAACAACCAAGTAGAGAGGAGGGACATGATCAATCAACCCTTCAAATTGCACCAAAGTGTCCTCATAATAGTCACTGATTAATCCACACCTCGCAACAAAAAATTATTCTTCACACCATCCATTAGCAAGTAGCTCAGTAGTAGGCAAGAAACCACCGTAAGGGAACAAACCATGATCAAAACTATAAAAAGACAAAGCATAATCCACATCATTAGAAGAGAAAGTGACGAGACTAGGAAGTTATCAACCAAAGATTGAACCATAGGAGCATCCAAAAGAAAATCCATACATATAGTGAGAAAACAAGAAATAATCTCAAATAAACTAACATCTTCATTTTCCACCAACCAAGATTTGCCCACCACCTTCCTAATGGCATAAGGAACATTTGGAGAACATAAATTAAATTTTTTGCCAAGTTTCTCATCATCATAAGCATGAAAATCCTGAAAGTCTCCAAATTTTGTAGGAATACAAAGTCTGTAACATTTTGAAGCTGGAACAGATGACATATGGAAATGCAAAAACCACAATTAACAATGAAAGGACCTAGCACCTTAATCCTTATTTTTTGAGAAGCCTATGTAGGTCTTATGTTTACATCTTATGTATTTTACCTAGCCATGTGGTGTGTTGGAGTATTGTTCTTGTGTTTTCCATTTGAGAATGTTGGTTGTATCCTTTGGTTGTTAGGTGTCATCCTAGATCTAGAGTGTGTTTGTGATTTTGTATCATCTCCTAGCACAAGGTGTGGTTCCTAATGGTTCCACATGGTCAGCTGGTTTGATGCCTTCTTCTATTGGGATGTTCTTTGTTGGATGGTTTCGTACACATATGTGGACTCATTACCTCTTTAGCATATGGATGGTTTCTCATAGAAGATTGATGTATTATGATTCATATAACATTTGTATTAGTAGGGTTTATTAGATAATTGTAAATGTAGATTGAGTATCATGCATTGATGTAAAGAATGTTATAGTTATAATGCAATAAAAATAATGTAATAGGATTGAGACCATGATATTGGAAATAGGATATGGTGTTGTATTCCTTGTTAGATCTATGTTGTATCTTGTAAATTATTAATTTGTGAAAATATGGATCTAGACTCATGATTGTATAGATTGCCATTGATTAGGCTTGGTTGGATTAAAGATATTTCCTTAAATGTTCTTATACTTTGTATATGGGAATTCATTTAGTATTTAATGGATGTGTATGTTATTGAAGGAAAAGGAAAGGGATGTTTAGCATTGTATAATGATGTTGAGATAGAAGTATAGGAATGGGAAATAGGAACATTTGGTTTGGTACTCTTAAAATGAACCAAGACATGAGGAAAATTGGTAGGAGGAGTTCATCATTCTAGTCATCAAGATAGAGAGGAGTATCAAAAGCAAGTGAGGGAGCATTCACATTCATCTCAGATGAGAGTTGATGCAATACCTGATCAGGATGTGATTGCAACATGTCATATGAGGGATATTCTTAGGTTTCATCCTCCCAGTTTCAATTGATCTAGAAATGGTATGGAGGTGGAGACTTGTCTATTGGACTTGGGTAGGTGTTTTTCTATGCACCCATATAGAAATAACACCAAGGCTAGGTGTGTGATCATGCATCTTCACGATTTCACTTCTACTTGGTGGCGTATGGAGGAGTGGAAGGTGCATTTGGATATTGTGATAATTTCATGGGTGTTTTTTATTGAGCAGTTTTGAGCTCATTTCTTGTCACAACTTTGGAGGTAGAGGAAGGATGATGAGTCATAATTTGAGGTAGCAAGATATGATAGTTGAGTAGTATGAGCATAAGTTCTTTGAGCTTAAGTAGTATGCTAGGATCATGTATGATGAGGCTATGTTGGTACAACATTTTGTTAGAGGTCTTAGTGACTATATCAGTGGAGGAGTTCAGGTTATTGAACCCAAGACTATGGAGGTAGTGGTGAAGGCACAGTTAGTTGAGGAGAACCTGACTTTGGCTTTGGGAGGTACGCTTGTTGTGCAAATTCTCAGTGCTCCAACTTCAGGATTGATTATGAGAGGTGCATAGTCATAAGCATTAGGATTTTCTAGGAGACACCCTTCATCATTCAAGGGTGGACGTTTTTTGGCAGAAGAAGAGTTCTTAGAGTCAGAATAATGCTTGTATATATAGATCATAGGCAGATACAAAGTGTAGAAGATATCGTGCTAATCATTTTTAGGCTTCTTGGCCAACACATAGATCCTAGTAGAACTCTAATAGAGACAGTTTCCAATAGTCTAGTGCATCTATAGTTAGCCATGGCTTTAGCAGAGGAGGATATTTCACTTGTGGCCAATAAGGTCATTTTGCAGTGAATTGTCCTTAGAGATCTACTCAGATGTCAGTTTAGAGATCAGCAACTTC